>NC_063196.1:27202141-27314641 GCF_017589495.1 Alosa alosa
GCAACCCCTTTTCCCATAATGCATCTGACTAGTTCTGTCCCCAATTGTTGTGCCATGACAGAGCTTCCTGAAGGAGCTCCCTGGTAGTCTGCTGGTGGCTGACAGATATGACCAATGGATCAGTGCAGTGGAGAAGGAGGAGGAGGAGGAGAAACTGACAGAGATCAAGAGGTAAACACACACACACACACACACACACACACACACACACACACACACACACACACATACATCATACATACAGACACACACACACACACACACACACACACACACACACACACACACACACACACACACACACACACACACACACACACACACACACACACACACACACACACACACACACACACACACACACACACACACACACACACACACACACACACACACACACACACACACACACACACACACACACACACACACACACACACACACACACACACACACACACACACACACACACACACACACACACACACACACACACACACACACACACACACACATACACACACACACACACACACACACACACACACACACACACACACACACACACATACACACACACACACACACACACACACACATAAACACACACACACACACACACACACACACACACACACACACACACACACACACACACACATACACACACACACACACACACACAAATACACACACACACACACACACACACACAACACCACACACACACACACAACACTGCAAAACACCTGCTACCCAGTCTGAGAGCACACAGCATGCTCCTGTGATCAAATGGTATCATTTGCATGGCTAAAATTGACTCAACATACTAAATGAAGACATTTCACTGATCAAATGGTATCATTTGCATTAAACTGACTCAACATACTAAATAAGACACATGAACGTTTCTGTTTGTATTCTATGGAAAGACATGAAGGGGGAAAACAATTGGGGAAGAAGTTTTGAGCTCATTTATTTATTTATTTATTTTTTAGGGCTTTTTATGCCTTTAATTTGATAGGACAGTGGAGAATGACAGGAAGTGAGTGGGAGAGAGAGTCAGGGTGGGATCCGGAAAGGACCACGGGGCGGGAATCGAACCCGGGTCGCCGGCGTACAGTGCAGGTGCCCCAGCCAGTTGGACCACAGCTGGGGCCGAGCTCATTTATTTTGAAGTCGATTTTGAATGGGGAAGTTGGCCATTGCCCTCTGGAAGTTAGACAAGGCACTACTGCTTTTATTCACCACCTCTCTCAGGCAATTGAAAAATAAAAATAGAATGAAAAAAAATTAAAAGTGCTGTTTCTCTGCTTCCTCTCCCCTCTCTCATTAGTGTGATTCAGTCCATCCCTGAGCCCAATGCCCTCCTCCTGCGGTATCTCCTATGCGTGCTGCACCACATCAGGCAGAACTCGGACGTCAACAAGATGGACGCCAGAAACCTGGCGGTGTGCATCGCCCCCTCGCTCCTCCACAAGACCAACTGGGAGCCCGACGCAGGACATGCTTGTTCAGCCGGAGGAGGTCAAGAAGGTGAGCCTCTCCTCTCCTTTCTTGTCTTCTCCTGTCTTCTCTTCTCCTCTCCTGCCTGTGTGCCCAAGGCACATGTGTTCTTGTTCTGAGTATCTGACTGTGGTTGACAGTCACACTGAAAACCGCAGCCTTGATAAAGTTTCAGTCGAGCTGTACTTTGTTTTGTTTTGCCCTACCCGAGAGAGAGAGACAGAGAGAGAGAAGAGAGAGAGAGAAGAGAGAGGGAGAGAGAGAGAGGCGGGCATGTTTTTGAAGGTGGTTTTTTTTCCGAGTTTTCGTGGAACTGGTGCGCAGTAGGTGAAAGTATCATCCCTCTTTGTTTCCTCCAGGTGAATGGCCTGACACAGTTTCTGATCGAGAACTGCTGCAGCGTGTTTGGTGAAGGTGTTCTGACCCTGCTTGGTGATCCTGATGAGGAGGAACTGGCCGACAGCACAGGTAGATAATGCTTTGCCCCAACCAGAACACTTTAGGCAAAAAGAAAAACAAAACATGAAAACAAAAATGGTTCTAAACAGGTTGACATTGCTTTAAACCAAAACAATTCATTTTGCTGAACACTTAGACTTACTCTATTTGAGTAAGGGCCTCTTCTGACTTGAGTAAGGTGTGGGGGCTTCTTGAAGTGTGGGGGCTTTGACTAACACACTTTAAGCAACAATCAGATGTGACACAAATAAAGACCAAATCCCTGACCACATCAGTCACCAGACTAGCCCATGTTAAAGCCATTTCCTGTATGTAGGATGGCTTTGCAGTGTTTAATCTCTACCACTTGGTTTGTGACTAACAGACATGTTTGTCCACATAGATTCCATGTCTTCACATCAGCATGACTCAGCCTATGACAGCACCGACCCCGATGCCGACGGTGACGCCAGGGAAGGGTCTCCGGTTGACCGCGGGACGGCCCATCGCTGCCAAGCCGGCTGTGCGGCTGGCCACCGGGTTCAGTGCTCCATGGTGGCCTCAAGCTCCTCGGACGGCATCTTCACGCCGTTCACCAGCACCCTGAACCGCCGCTGCTCTGAGCCAGCCATCTTTCCATCCTCCGCGGTGGTGGCCGCCTGCTCGCGCTCCCTGGAGCAGGGCCTGGCACGTAGCCACGACGACTGCTCCGCCGACGCACAGGGCGACTTCCAGGGGCTGAAGAAGCAGACGTCGGACGACTCCTTCCTGCTGACCAGGCGGGCCGAGCGGCGTCTGCCGTCCTCCTCCTCGTTCGGCAAGCTGGGCGGGAGCTTGACCGCAGATCTCCTCCTGCTGCGGGCCAGCGCTGACCGCCGGGCCTCCGCGGCCTGCTCGTGCTCCTCGTCCTGTTCGCTGGAGAGCGCCGCGTCCAACGTCTCCGAGGGTTCCGTCTTCACCAGCTCGCCGCTGGCCTCCCCGACCGCCCTCAGGAGGTCCCACTCCACCAAGCACCAGGCGGCGGCGGCGGCGACGGCGACGTCCTCATCCTGCCGGTCACTGTCGGTGTCCTCCAAGGCTTCCTCTAAGCCTGACCAGCCCAAGGCGGAAGGGGAAGTCAAGCGTCGCACCCAGTCCCTGAGGGTCAAGGGCCTGGGGGGTCTGTTCCACCGGGTCAGCATGAAGCACGGCGAAGCTCTGAAGGAGCCAGCCTTCCCCTGTGGCCCCCTGCAGGAGGACTCCCAGAGCGAGGCTGAGACCCTCGAGGGCCCCAACGGCCCCGCAGAGGAAGAGCCCCCGCGTCGGCAGAGGCCCCTGTCGGCCATCGAGGTCTTCCAGCATGTGGACAGTCGGCTACCTAGCTGCCCGCCGTCGTACCAGCAGGCGCTGCTCAACTCCGCCCAGCCGGCGCCGCCGCAGTACCGCCGGGCCATGACCGTCCAGGCTGCCCGCGAGCTGGGCCGCAAGAGGCGACCCATCTCCATGAATGAATCCCTGCTCGATTTCTCCTCATCGTGCCGCGTCGGCCACCTCTCGAACTGCCTCCCGACACGGCCTGAGCTAAGCGATTCCACCGCACCCGAGCCAGCCCAGACGTTCCGAGCGAGGGCCATGTCGGAATCTGTGTCCCGGTCACGCCAAGACACTGTGGCACGGCGCTGCAGCCAACCGGTGTTTGAGGAACTTACTTATGCTAAGGAGTCTTATGTCTAAGCAGGAGTCTTATGTCTAAACATGAAGCATATGTTTAGACATAAGTATTATGTGTAAGCTTGTCACTGAACAAGGACACTATTTCTCCCTCTTTGGATGTGTACAGTGTGCCACTTTCAGGTTGAACCTTCTGAAGTAGTACTGTTTAGAGTACATATTCTATAGAGTTTAACACATTAAAGCTATTTAAATATGCTAATATAAATTCTTTATAAGGTTCCAGCCCAGAAGCTATGTATATAAGTGTGAAAGTAGGATGCAGAGTATATTTTCTTGTTAATACCTACTACTATAATATGATACTTGTCCAGTCGATATATGTCTTCAAAACTTTTTGAATGTTTATATTTGTCCTATCACCCTTGCCTTGTTACCTGTTGTTGAGTCATGTACAGCACAACTGTAAATTAGCTTAAGTACTCAAATGCCTTTTTATTAACTACAGTGTCTTCCTTCTCACTACAATAAAGCACCTTCTTTATGGCACATTTTGAGAACACAATGTGATCTTAGTTCAGCATGAGAATGAGCTGGCCACAATAGTGAGAGCGAGAAAGAGAGAGAGAGAGAGGTCAATGTTTTTAAATGTTATTTTACAAGTTAATGTGCTATTTTATTGTTCTTTATTCTTTGGCAACACTGTAGCCTATCTCAAGAGTCATGCTAATAAAGAAACATTGAATTGAGAGAGGGAGGGGTGCCAAGGCTCTGCTGTGGGGTACCTTACCCCTTTCTCAGACAGCAACTCACTGGGCCGGAGCTGGCTTTGATCAAGGCCAGATCCGCTCCTGGGTCAGTCACTCTGCGTCAGCCATCACAGACCATTCAGCTCAGTGCAGGCCTGACCGAGGCATGCTAAGTGGCTATTAGCATGTTTCGCGCGCAAGTGCCTGACCGAGGCTGTGGCCGAATGGCATGCTAACGACATTAGTGTGTTTCGCGCGCGAGCGTCCTAATGAGGAACTCAGACTGGTCTTCTGCATCCTGTGTTAGCCTCAAGTTCAGCAACTTCTCTATGCAGCGTTGCGTAACAGCGCCGAAGAGCAGGTCCTCATTGAGAACATTTTGTTCTACAGCGAGCTCAGAGATAGACAGATAGAGAGACAGACCGACAGAGAGAGAGAGGGAGGGAGAGAGAGAGAGAAAAACTGTTTCATGACCACGTGGACGGATTTGGGTTAGATGGTTTGGTAGCATTTTTTTTCTCTGGGTAGCTGCCATCTGCTTCTTTGCCCGTGTCTGTGCAGAAGAGTCTTTTCTCTGTGTGTCTCTGTCTCTGTATCAAGTGCCAACCGCTACCAGTATTAACAGTGCTTAGTGGTTGAGAGGAATCTGGCCTTGAGATCTTTCAACAGGAGATATTCCATTCACTGTCGAAAGACTGGATAAGGTGGCTTCAAGCACACATGATGAAAAACTGAAAGTGAGTTGTTTTTAGGGGTCTTCTACAGAGATGAATCAAAGGTGTTGAAATAAATCAGACACAATGTGAGACACACCAGCTCTGCAGCTCAGTGAAATTATATTTCTCTTTATTGATGTGCAGTGAGATACCAATGTGTGTAGCTCTGAAAATATTGCACACCACTCTCTTGTGTTTTTTTTTCATTGCCAACTGGTCTGAATATGAATACAAACAATGAAGAAAACATATATACTCAGATTTAAGCTTTTACATTTTTCTTTTTTTCACTTGGCTATGGGGATGCCACATTTACACCCGTCTAATATTCCTGGCTTCCCTATTGATATAATAAAAAGGAAAAGGTTGCAATCTGAGTGTGGACACTTCTTCTTAATTACCACTGTGTTAAGGTCAAAAAAGGACTGAAGCCCCAAACAAGGTCAGCAGGGGTCAGCAATAATGGCCATTGTGGATCAATGAAATGGTGTAAGTGCCTTATGTCCATACGTTGTGAGTTCCACACTTTGCCCAATAGTCTTTTTTGTTTCGCTTATTGCCAACTGAAACCAAGGGATAGACTGCTTAAAAAACCTATTGAGTCTCTTTATCCTCCTGGTAGATCTATGCCTGCATAACCACACACGCGCATGAGAAAAAAAAGTTTACTTGCCACATTGTCTGTTTTCAAAAACAATGTTTTGGCCTGCACAACCACACACCACACACACATACAGAGAGAGAGAGAGAGAGAGAGAAATGCACACATGCAAGCTCACTTGCCACATTGTCTTGTATCAAAACCAATGTTTGGGGGCACGCTATTACATAATGCTTCTTTGGCTAGAGCACTTGAATGAGTAACTGGCTTGTATGGATGGATGGATGCCCTCTTTGTTACATAATATAATAGACATCCATTTCACAGTCCAGCCAGTGTTCACTTGAAACCACAGTAATGAGGAATAACATGCAAATGTGGAATATTTCACCCACCTATTAATGCCCTATCGTGAATAAATACTCATTGACAGTCAACACAGTCGGACTACTTGTAAACAAAGCCAGAGTTTGAGAACCAATAACAACTAGAGTAGGGGTTCCTTTGTAATACTGCAACACTTGTTGGTGCACATGAGTGACCCATCAATCACTCCTTTGCAATAGGATTCAAAAGACCCTCGAATGCAGTTTCAGAAATAACCATTACGTAGTTTTAAATAAGGCAACCCACTGTCCCACAGAAAGCTCTCATTTAGATGTTTGTGTTTGTTTTGAAGCATTGGACTGCCCCTGTGGACCAAAGGTTATCGATGTAGTCCTTGCAGGCTTGCGAGACACTCTTGCATAACTGGATGGAGATTTTGCCTTGTTTGATGGTCTTTGGTGCCAACACCACACTCACTCCACAATGACCACTGAAATTCCGTTCCACCCCACAGTCCACAGTTAATCTCTTAAATATAAGCAGAGACCGTTACAATTTAGAGCTGGCATTTACATAGATTAGTTGTCCCCTCATGTGATTTCACTATTCACCTAAATTAACAGACAGGAACAAAATTAGTTTTATGAACAGATTTGTCCCACACATGGGAATACCCCTCAATTCTAGCACACATTAGGCTCGCTTCTTTCAAACTCAGGCTGTGGAGGATGGAGGCCTGTGTATGATGGTTAAACACAATTCTGCAGTGAGCCCACACAGACTGATCTCTGAATTTTGCCTCCATTCCAATTTGGAAACATATTCTCAATACACCTAGACTCAGACTACAGCCAACATTATCACACTAAATTCCTGCTAGTATCCTTTCGGCATTTAGACTGGTGAGAGGAGCACATCAAGTTCTTGATTTGGCTCAGTCTACAAAAACAGTGGATTGTAACAAGCCCCATATTGTTACCTGCATTTCTTTTTTAAGCATATTTTTTGGGGGTTTTGCCTTTATTATGATAGGACAGTGAAGACAGACAGGAAGTGAATGGGAGAGAGAGATGGGGTGGGATCGGGACAAGACCGCAGGTCGGACTCGAACCTGGGTCCCCGTAGGCACTTGGACCCATGTATGGTACGGACACTGTAGCCTGCTGCGCCACAGCGCCCCCCGCATTTCTAACCACAAGTAAGTGCTTGTATAACCTCAGCATGACACATATTACAATGCAAGGGGAAGTCAGTTGGAAAAGTGAAGTGAGATATAACCATGGTGTGTCTGGCCACCTGACCAGACTTTGTTGTGCAAGTTCTATCTGCCCTCCCCTTTGTTCTTCTCTGTGCCCTCCAGAAACGTCAATATTTATGTATTTATTAATTGCACATGTTCCATAACATTAAAAACAAAACTTGTTTTTGAACAATTGAGAGAAGTTTTTTCAGAATTTGTGTAAAATAATCTTGCAGTTATCAAGAAATTAAATTGATGTAAAATACTTGGAATCATTGATTAATTAATTGTTTACACTGTCTTTTTTCCCATGTTAGTCCTGAATTGTGCATAATACGACTTGATGCCTTGATGATGAAGTGGGAGAATACAGCATGTATGCTCACTATCAATGAAGCTGGAATTCAGCCTTTACCCCGACATAGAGCTGCTTCCTCTGCCCTTTTCTACACCTTTGAAGAATGTAGACGATGCGGAAAAAGTCTCCAGTATTCTATTTCCTTTGTACAACCTGTAGTGCTCATAGCTGTCTGCCTCTCTCTTTGTAAAGGCCTAACATGCAAGTGATGATTATCGCCTATAGAACATCAGCAAGGCTTCACTGTGATTAAACAGTTGGAGAGCAGGCGGGTCTTTGCTCCTGTGTGTTAAGCAGTTTTAAGCTTTGAAACCACATTGACTTCCTGGTCGTGCAATTTGTTTGTGTGCGGTTTATGGGTGTCTGAGCTGCCATTAAGGGGGGAAAAAGTCAAGATTGGGGCTGGTATGCACTTTGTGTTCTGTACACAATGTTCAGCAACAGCAAGCACACATTATGTTTATTGGAATTTGTGTAGGTCTATGCTTTATTTATTAGGCTACTTCTGTAAATTCATTAGGCCCATGTCTAATTCAAAAATTATACTTAATGCTAGATGAGGCTATCCAATTCTGACACATTGCCAAAGTTCCATTTATGTTCAAAATGTCCCATTTACCATTTCATAGTTTTCACCTTTCTTCTTTCTTTGGTAATGGAATGATGGAATGGAACAACAACAACCATTTGCTGATTAGAAAGAAGGCTTCTAAGCCTAGCCTAGGTTAGGCTAAATCCATAGCCTAGGTTAGGCTAAATCCATAGGCTAGGTTAGGCTAAATCCATAGGTTAGGCCTACATTTATGGGATTCAAATATATCCATATCCATCCTCAGTTTGGCCTGGAAGATGGGTGTGCTTGCATTAACAGTTGTTTTCCTTTTTCAAGGTTGCACTTTTCACATGTTAAATTAGATTAAATTGTAAATAATCGACCTACCGTATAGAATATAGAATAGCCTAAAATTGCATACAAAAGCATTAGATGCATGTTAGACACATGTAATGCTGGTAAAATGCCTTCACGAGAAAAGCAGGAAGCGGTCATAGCAGGCCCATAGTTACTGTTGCTAGGGCACATATCAACATCAACAACTCCTGCAGACGAAGCGAATTTAGCCTACCTAGCTAGCTAGGGCTGTCAAATCAAACAGCCTGAGTTTACATGTTATTTCAGTTTATTTACTTGCCATTTTAAAGCAGAACGACATGACTTCGGTTTTACAGCCCCATAAGGGGGCTCCAAATGGAACATACACTTTTTCCAGTCGTCCCCGGCCAGTGCAAAATCGGTCCAAGTACAGGGAACGTGCTGCTGATCAGTAAGTTAAGTTTAAGTTCAAAAATGTGGAAAATGACGGTAGATTAAATCCATATTAATAGTAATCAGCATGGTAGACGAGACGTTAACATTGTCAGTAACGTTTGAAATAATATTTTTTGTTGTGTATAATAATTACTCGGTTATGTGATGCAGAGATGACGGACCATCTTTTGGAAACATTATGTACGATCGAAGGGTGGTGAGAGGAAATACATATGCCCAGCATGTTCTACCAACGGTTTGTACACGCATTTCTTAATCTTATATAACTTCCATTAAGTTGAAGCATCTGACAGCAAAATGACCCACGACACACCAGCTGTCATTATTTATCATTTTCATTCGTGTTCTTGTAAGAAGAATGACAGTTGCCATCCCAACATACCAATTATTTGACCAGACAAATAATTGTTTTCTTTTACTTTAACAGAAATCTTTACCTAAATTGATATGTGCAGGAATTTTATTTTAGATGGTGTGTGTCACACGGCAAGCAAGGCATTCATTCAAGGCATCTTGTTAGGCAAAGGGTTGCATTTTAAACGCCAAACGTGGATTATCTTTGTTCTTCGGACTTAATCATGTGAAAATCATGTCCATCCAGACTGCCCAGCCAGACCCCGTGGAGATCCAGAGGCAGCAGGAAGCACGTAGGAGAGCTCTGGCTCGCAAACGGGCCAAAGAGCACTTCCGACCCAGAACCCCTGAGCCCCTGGAGGGAAGAAAGCACATGGATGTCCAGACAGGTATCATCGGGTGCTTTTGAAACACATCAGAATGCATTCAGAGACAGATAGGTGGCAGGGAGAGAAAACAGGGGGTGGTGTCTATCAACATAAACATTCCATTGTGGGTTGGGACTGGATGAGTGTATAAATATATACTCTTTTGATCCCATGAGGGAAATTTGGTGTGCATTTATCCCAATCGGTGAATTAGTGAAACACACAGTGAACACACGGTGAGGTGAAGTACACACTAATCCCGACGCAGTGAGCTGCCTGCTACAGCGGTGCTCAGGGAGCAGTGTGGGGTTAGGTGCCTTGCTCAAGGGCACTTCAGCCGTTACTACTGGTCAGGGTTCAAACCGGCAACCCTCCGGTTACAAGTCCGAAGCGCTAACCAGTAGGCCATGGCTGCCCCAGTGCAAGTCTTGCAGATCCATATACAGCTCCTCATCCCACTCTATCCTATCGCACCCATTAGTCATGCCCTGTGTGTTCCTTTGGCACACAGTTAAACTTAGTGCTCTCTACTCTCCACTTTGTCCTGTACTCCTGTACTGTACTCCCATCGCTGGGCTGCTGAACCATAACATAAGGTACTTAGTCAGTGCCATTAGTCAAGGGCCCCATTATCACTGAGCACATGCAGTTCCAGAGAGCTCTTGCAGAAGTGTTTGCTGAACGTGCTCTCCTCCGCTCTGCTCTATTTACTTGTGATTGCATAATTGGAAGCAACTTACCAGGCCTGAAGCGCAAAAATGCAATCAACCCTGTGAGAAAAAAGGTATTTGCTAAGTATTTGCTCAATAATTGCTCACTAATGCCTACAAATTGAAATTCCAAATATTAGAATTATAAAGACTATACATTTTGTACCCAAATACCTGACATGCCTTCTATCTGGACCTCCCTACTGCTCTTGGCTAATGATTTCTGGGTAGTGTCTTATGACTGTGCCCAAAGACCTAAAGCACATTTAATGATGGTCCTTTAGTCATCAAATTTATTGAGCCTCCTCCTTGTTGGGTCCTGACCCCATGTACCGACTTTAGTTTGTATATGTCAAAGCGTTGCTTTTTTATTTTTTATTCTTTTTTCATGTTCATTAATATTATTACAAGGGCCATCTATTGTTATCATTGAGATTATAAGTTTGTTTTTTTCTTTACCTAGCCTATTATATATTATTATTATTATTATTAGTAGTAGTAGTAGTAGTAGTTTTATTTATTTATTATTATTATTATTATTATTATTATTATTAGTAGTAGTAGTAGTAGTAGTAGTAGTAGTAGTAGTAGTAGTATTATTAGTATTATTAGTATTTTATGTAAAGCACTTTGGTGCAATGCTGTTGCTTTTAAAATGTGCTATACAAATAAATTGACTTGACTTGACTTTATAGCCAGTGCACGTTTGGTTGTAACATTTGGGGTGTGTCTGTAGAACTGTACCTAGAGGAGCTGAGTGACCAAGTCGAGGACTTCAGTGTGGAGTGCCAGACGGACGCCTTCCTGGATAAGCCGGCCACGCCTCTTTTCATCCCAGCCAAGACGGGCAAGGACGTGGCCACACAGATCGCAGAGGGGGAGGTGTGTGGTAGAAGCACTCAAGCCTTACTGTTTGTGGGCTGGGCTGGTGTTTTTGTTTATGTGACTTAAGCTCCGTAACTCAGGCTTGTGGAGACAGCAATTACAGGGAGAATCAAAAAGATATTATTATTTTTAATGCGGCACCATTTTAGTTAGGAGCCCTGACGTATCTCTCCTTTGGATGCACATGACAGTGACAATGATGCTTTGGAATGGTTTCAGGAACACCATTTACAACCTTATAGCAAGCATGCAGAATTGTCTATCAAAAGTTTGATGAGTGGTCTTCTCTGAGACGCCTGAAACATTATTACATTAGTATATTTCCCTTATGTCTCTACCATCTGCATGTATTTTACATGTGTGTGTGTGTGTGTGTGTATGTGTGTGTGTGTGTGTGTGTGTGTGTCTGTGTGTGTACGTGCATTTTCATTATGCATCAGTTGTTTTGACTTTGGCACAGTTCTCACATCTACCCTTTGGTATTGGTAGGTGGTAGTGTAGGTACTTTCCCTGACCACTAGATGTCATAGCAGAGCAGGGAGTGTAGAAACACCAACGTGTGGAATTATTTTGCTTTAATTTAAAAAAAAATAACTAGATTTTAACAAGAAAGGTGCCAACATGTTGCATGGTGAATATAAACTGCCCTTCTTCAGCAAGGTTCTGAGAGTAGCCACCACTTAACATTCACCTCAGCACTAGTGGCCTTAATTCTCAAGATGGGCAACACCCACAGACATCACATCATTTGTATTCTTACACTGTTCTCTAGAACCAGCCATCCCTAGCCACCCCCACCCCCCAAAAAAGTTGCCAAGTGGCTATGACCTCCTGTGTGGGAGCGTGTTGCAGCTGGGGTGCTGTACGATGCCCAGATCATATTGAATTCTGTCATGCTGGGGTTGTGCAAATAGGTGCGCAGTACCTGTGGATCTGCTGCGTGTTGTGAGCATGAATGAACATGAGTCATCAGGTAGACAGACGCAACGTTTCCTCGTTAGTTTCACATCTGTGGTCACTTTTACGAAGGTAGCTCTCTAGAAAATGCTGCAATCAGACGTCTGTAAATTTGCAGGAAATGACCTACGCCAACAAGACCATGAGTTTCACAAGTCTAATTCCATGCACTCTTGTCAGATTCAGTAGACTGCTTCGCCTCTGCCCAGTCCTCTTGTTGTCTGTCCTGTGTGTGTGTATTAAAATAAAAACCTTCATTGTTTGTCCACAGTCCTTGTTCTGTAAACAGGAAACCTAGAGGCTTGGACTGAGCCATAAACTGTACAAGTCAATCAACCCTCAACGGGACCTGTTGAGTTCACATGCTCAATTATCTGCCTTTTGCAAGAATTATGCATTGGTGGATGTCGACTATTTTGTTGTGTGTGTGTGTGTGTGTGTGTTTGTGTGTGTGTGTGTGTGTAGTTATGCATATCTGTTTCAGTGATTATTTTTCCATTCATTTTTGGAAGTACTCAACGCTTGATACGGATGATGTCTCTCTCTCTTCCCTCGTCCCCTGGTGCGCAGCTGTTCGACTTTGACGTGGAGGTGCGTCCGCTGTTGGAGGTGCTGGTGGGCAAGACCATGGAGCAGTCGCTGCTGGAGGTGAGGGAGGAGGAGGAGTTAGCCAGTCTGCGGGCGCAGCAGCGCGCCTTCCAGGAGCTGCGCAACGCCGAACTGGTGGAGGTGCAGCGGCTGGAGGAGCAAGAGCGACGCCACCGGGAGGAGAAGGTGAGCCGGGGAGGGAGGAGGTCAGGGTCACGGCTCCCACACACAGTTGCGTGCGTTGCAGTGCTGGAGACACATCCCGTTTACTTTATATGGGCTTACGTCATCCATTGCCGAACTGAATTGTGGGTCCGTTGCGTTGCGTCACGCCGTCACTCGCTTTGAGAAGTTCAACTTTTGCTGCACCGACGGACGGCACCAGCCAATCAAATTACGAACGAGCGAACAACAGACGGCACCAGCCAATCAAATTACGGTTATACCTTAAGTCATTTGCATAGCTACTGTCGGGAACACTCACTGGCATGCGTTGACAGAACGCAACTATGTGTGGAAGCCGTCAGGGTCAGGGTAACGGTACAGATCCACTTGCACTTCACTTCATTTTGTCGTGTGTCGCAAATGAATCCGTTGAACGCGAGGTGACTCTCCAATGAAAGGACGAGATTGTAGGTCCTTTGTTCTACCACAACGGTGCCTGTCAAACTTTGGTTCCGCTTACAAGACAAATAATGTTTTAACGATCTTCCATGACCACCTAGTAGTCCATAAAATAAACGAAACTAGGATTTGGATGAATATATTGACTGTTGGTGTTTCTGGTGAGGATTTGAGATTGCATTGAGTAGTTTAAATAAAACAAGATTTCGAAATGGCTTGCATAGTTTGTTTAGGCTATTAATGTGTTGTATACTGTTAAGTACATGCCCAAAATTGTGGTCCATTTGTGGAAAAACACTTAAGATACATTAAAACAAACTGAATATGAGCTGGTAACTGACATTTTAAACAAAACGGCCACACACGACTGAACGAGGGGAGGCAGCGCGACCCCATGCGTATGTCGCGTTGTGCAAGTGGATCGGTACCGTTAGGATGCTTTGGACACTCCGAGAGTGCGGCACTGATTAAACACATGATACATCTGAATTTACGAACGGTTAAGTGTCGCTCGGAGCCCTCATAGTGGCAATAGAACGCACCATATATTAGCTTTAGTTAGACTTAAGACTTTGCACTTTGTCCACCTTTTAAATGAGGGCCCTTACTGTACGTACACACCGCCGCCGACTTAAGCTGCAAAAGAAGCTCTGGCCACCCTGTCAAGGACGCTTGTCAAAGAGTACGGGGAAGCTTTGGACGCTTTGGCCGCTCTGACGTGGCAGCATTCTACGTTGCTTGTCGTTTGCCGCTGAACCGCGTCATAGCTCATTAGCATAAAGTTGACAAAATTTCACGTTTCTGCTTGACGCTCAAGTCGCTCAAGACGCCCAAAAGGCGACGCCGACGGATTTGCCCCTTCTTGCAGCTTAGAGAAGCCAGCTTCCATTGAAAATGAATGACTTCCTGTATCTTTTGTAGCTCAAGTCGGCGGTGGTCTGTACGTACAGTTAGCATGTCTTTCCTCACTAGGAAATTCTATTGGTTGTCACCCATAACTTTCAGTTTAATGGGGGCGATGTGGGAAAGCACAGACAGAAGGAGAGACAGACATAAAGAGTTTTGGGAATGAATTGAGTGTACACTAGACTGGTGCGCTTGGGAATGAATTGAGTGTACACTAGACTGGTGCGCTTGGGAATGAATTGAGTGTACACTCGACTGGTGCGCTTGGGAATGAATTGAGTGTACACTAGACTGCTGCACTTGGGAATGAATTGAGTGTACACTAGACTAGTGCACTTGGGAATGAATTGAGTGTACACCTCATAGCTGAAGAAATGTAGCAAAATCAATGTATAAGCCGCGGCTAATAGTTGGGAATTTACGGTACTACTTCGGGGCTACTTGCATAAAAAGCTCTCATTGCGGCCGTTTTTTTTTCCCGGTGGAGCGTAAACTGTGTTGTAACGGCATCTCCTGTTATATTCTGCTCCTAACATCTTCACTATGACACTTGAACATTTTGTTTGCCCAATAATAACAATTTTAACTTGCATAAATCTTTCTTTATCATAATGTGCTGACTTACTAAGTGCAACACCCAGCCGGGTCCGTGTAGACACTAATTACATTAACAATAGCGGCAGGTTCCAACACACCTGGCTCCACCGGAAACAAACAAGCCGTAGGTGCAAAGAGCCTATTCAGCATAATTCCATAAAAGGCTGGATATCCATATTGATATGCAATGACATAGGTAGAACCATGTAAACGTTAATGTTTGAGGAACCTTGTCCATCATGATCATCTTCACAGACTCACAGAATTTTTATCATATCAGATGTCCACTTAACTCTTCATCAGTTATATCACTTTCTATGAATCAGTTATATCACTTACTATGAATCAGTCCCTCCTCCATATGAATGACATTTGCTTGCTTTAATTTGCCTTCTGCCTTTATATACAAATGGACTCATAAAACACGTTGTAATTACACATAGACAGGGAATGATGGATGGAGAAGGATGGAGATCTGAGACGACCCATATAATTGAGGACATTATCACCAGAGTACTTGGAACTTGTACGGAGGGCTGTGAACCTGTGAAAGAGCAAATGCGTCACGTTTACGTCATATACTTTAACAACATTTGGTGTCATTGTTTTATATAGTAATAAATACATCCTGTAGATGTCATTTGTCTTGGCACAAAATGGATGTAAGGCCTACTACTGTATGTTCTCTGCAGTCAGGGGAAGCTCCTGTTTTGTTGCTTACCCCAAGCTATGCTGTTGTGTCCATAGAAAATTAACATTTTGTAAAATGTTTGGGAAGGTCGGAAAATATTGGTCTTTTTCAGTGGGCCCCAGGGACTCTCTTCAGTGGGCCCCAGGGACTCTCTCATACACATCATGCTCATACTGTATCTGACTTATACCTGACAAATCTAATTTTGCATTCATTTATTTTCTTTTTCCCCCCATCTTACTTTGTTTTTTCTTTTGGCTTTTATGCCTTTTTATTGCGACAGGATAGTGGAGAATGACAGGAAGTGAGTGGGAGAGAGAGTCGGGGTGGGATCCGGAAAGGACCACGGGGCGGGAATCGAGGTGCAGGTGCCCCAGCCAGTTGCGCCACAGCTGGGGCCCATCTTACTTTGTTAATGTTTTTTTAATGTCCATTAATGTCTGTCTTGGTGTCTTTGTCTGACATTCATTGTTTGTCCATCCGTCCACTCATGTGTGCCGTGCATGTGTGACGTCCAGGAACGGCGCCTGCGTCAGCAGAGAGAGGTGCTGGAACGCGAACGCGAGACGGCCGACAAGATCGCAGCGCGGGCCTTCGCCCAGCAGTATCTGGCCGACCTGCTGCCCTCCGTCTTCAGCTCCCTCCGAGACCACGGCTACTTCTACGACCCTGTGGAGAGAGGTCAGTCTAATGCAGGTGCTATGCTCCTCTGTGGAGAGAGGTCAGTCTAATGCAGGTGCTATGCTCCTCTGTGGAGAGAGGTCAGTCTAATGCAGGTGCTATGCTCCTCTGTGGAGGGAGGTCAGTCTAATGCAGGTGCTATGCTCCTCTGTGGAGAGAGGTCAGTCTAATGCATGTGCTATGCTCCTCTGTGGAGAGAGGTCAGTCTAATGCATGTGCTATGCTCCTCTGTGGAGAGAGGTCAGTCTAATGCATGTGCTATATGTTCCTCTGTGGAGAGAGACTGTGGAGAGAGGTCAGTCTAATGCAGGTGCTATGCTCCTCTGTGGAGAGAGGTCAGTCTAATGCATGTGCTATGCTCCTCTGTGGAGAGAGGTCAGTCTAATGCATGTGCTATGCTCCTCTGTGGAGAGAGGTCAGTCTAATGCATGTGCTATGCTCCTCTGTGGAGAGAGGTCAGTCTAATGCATGTGCTATGCTCCTCTGTGGAGAGAGGTCAGTCTAATGCATGTGCTATGCTCCTCTGTGCAGAGAGGTCAGTCTAATGCATTTGCTATGCTCCTCTGTGGAGAGAGGTCAGTCTAATGCATGTGCTATGCTCCTCTGTGGAAAGAGGTCAGTCTAATGCATGTGCTATATGTTCCTCTGTGGAGAGAGACTGTGGAGAGAGGTCAGTCTAATGCATGTGCTATGTTCCTCTGTGGAGAGAGGTCAGTCTAATGCATGTGCTATGCTCCTCTTTGGAGGGAAGTCAGTCTAATGCATGTGCTCTGTGTACATTTGCACGCATCGAAGATTGCGCGTGGTCCCAATTGTTGGGAAGCACGCAACACCCCCCGCATGACACGTTGATGATCCCCTCCAAGTCAGACCATAGGGCAGTCTGGTGTTTCGATGTGTGCATGATGTCTGCTCACGGAGGACATTTACTGCACTCTCCTGCTTATGTAGTGGTCATGAACAGCTTCATTTAGTTAAGCATGTAGTTAATGTTTGTTTAGTACTCAGCATAAAGTACCAGATCATAGATACCTTAAATTTTTAGATATTGGTCAAGACTGGCATCTGACGCTCAACACAAATATCTGATGCATACAAAGCTGATGTTGTACCCCTATTGCACCCAGATTATATGCAATGTGCTTTAGGCCAAATTTACCTGCAATGCAAAAAAAAATATTCTCAGGAACTCTATAGGAACTGGATCTTTGAAATAATAACAGATAGTAAGATATTTAAGTGCCATGGTTGTATCTATCTAATCTAATGGCCCAAAATATGTTTGCATTGTTATTAAATACTTATATGATCAAGGATCAATTCTTGACCCAAGCATTGTACATTCTTCTTTAATTATGTTACCTCTTGTGCTCCTGTAGATCTGGAGACGAGCTTCTTCCCATGGCTGATGACCGGAGTCTCCGAAGCCTTGGAGAAACGCAACGCGGCTAGAACTGTTCTGGACAGTAAGTACCATGACTCTATGTCCCCGTTCAGCTGGCACAGAGGTCCTAACAGATTTGTGGAACAGCTACTGTACGTCAGAATGAGACAGCATTGCTGCCTAGGTGCCCCTGATCTCTCAAGGGTCCATTCGTTTTAGCTATGAGCTTAGCCCCCTCTAGTGGTCTGGTAACGAAAAAGTGTAAACAACTCTTATCACCACCACATCCTGGCGGAGGATCTTTACTGTGTGGGATTCTTCACACTACTTCCTGATATTGGTAAAGAACATAAAACTGCTTTGATCATGTATGTGTTGTTATGTCATTGACGGATTTATCACCTGCCTCCTCTCTTGTCCCCCTAGTGCTAATCAGAGATGTTGCAGAGCAGAGACTGAAACTCTATCAGCCCCTGATGGAGTAACCACCAGTGTGAGTATGAAGAGGCAGAGGCGCAATACACAAGTACAAATGACTGCAATAAAGAAACATAGGCCTACCACTCACTTAATCTACTTCCACTCACTGACTCTTATGGAGGCCTATCATTCTGTAGAAAAACTTCACTAACGACTCAGAGGCAAAGTATCTGTCAACCTGTCACATGTAATGAACTGCACGTAGTAAACTTCTTTCCAGAGATTTGAAGCCATAGGCTGGTCAAAGTGACTTATGCATCTTGTCTTTACAGGAGATGAGCAGAAGGGGGCAATGCTGCGCTGATGGGAAAACAGTCTGAAGATTTTTCATGAATGGCACTATATGATTATTAAACGTTTTGAATTCATGCCAGATATTTTGTGACAACATTATAATTGCACAACTCATGTGAATGTAAAAGTGTAGTAAACTTGATTTGGTTTCAACACAAGTTTTGTCATCGGTTTAAATGTGGACGTTTGTGTGTAGGCAAAGTGGTAGCTATATTTATTTTGTATTATCAGTTTATTTATTGATTGATGTTTAGTGGGAAACAAAAAAGGAGTTCATTTTACTTGTCTCTGACGTTCGACGTTGACATCCACTGACTCTGTTCTGTAATTCAAAGACGAAGATACCAGTGTGCTAGAGAAAAGTGTCATTTTAATTGTTGATTATTATGGAAGTATCCCACAGAATATACATTTTCGTGATTAAAATCTGTAGTTTAATCTTTGGTGCTGCACTTCCACCCTATTTTGTTATGACAACAAGTTGGTTTTGGTCGTTGTGTGTGTAAAGGGTGCGTATAGGGCATTTGTTTATCGCTTTGTATTATTTAATCATTTATATCACACGTATGTTACTGTTTGCCTTCTTTTGCGCGTAGCCTACCACGTCGCAGGCAGGGTTTGGCTAACTTTGGAACCTGTTGCGCGCAGGTTAGCTCCGCGCCTGTTGAAAAGTAGAGTACTGCTCGGATATATACGGCTCTATTTTAATCCTGTTCGACCATTGGTTGTTGCACAGTTGTGAAACCGCCCAACCTGTTCCTCACTTCGCTTCCGAGTGTGCGCTGTTTCGGGGTGTGGAGGGAACGCCACCGATGCGCGACTGTACAGTCAGAAAGCTCAGAGAAAGAGAAACGAGCCACTGAAAATGGCTACGGGCAACACGAAAAAAATAATACTGCCACAATAAAAAAAAAATATGTATAAATATTTGTCCATATTTGTCCAAAGCACATTTTATGGAGATTTATTTAACTCCTCTATTTTAGTTTCTTGGTTGGTTGAACACTTTCCAAGAATCAGTGGTGCACTTCACCACAGCAAAACACCTCTGAAAACACCAGAGATAGGGGATGGGATGGAGTGGATGACAACCAGTCCTGGTAAAATACAGACCCATATCTGCCTTGCTGAAAGACAATGACAAAGTGTAATGTAATTCCATGAACAGCAATGGAGGAGAGGATCAATATATGTTTGGTCACAACTGTGACTAGTCTGAGACTGAGATAGGCTATTATAAAAGATAAACCCATATGGCTTTTCTTAGATCTATGACAGTTTGCTTTAGGCTTTAGTAATTCTGATGAAAGATTATTCTAAATGGCCTACAGCTAGGATTTGGGAATGAATGATTATTCCTGCTCAGATTAACAATGGACTACACAGTAGGACAGCAATACAAACCAAAGATTCTAGAGTGCTCCGCTCTAGAATCTTTCATACAAACCCAGTAAGTGTCCATGTAAGTAAGGTAAAGCCTGAAGTGAACATGAAGTAAGTTATCTCAGTTTTGAAGTTAGGTGTCCCGCGACCAATAATCTACTTTACCTCAAAGTGACCTATAAACTAACAACAAATGTAGAGTAATATCCTAGGCTACATCTAAATAAATAAGATTGAGGGTGTGGTATAGTGTGGCTAAATTGACAATAATTGGAATGTGAATCAATAAACAGGTAGGTTGGAAAGTAGCCTAAATGATCTATTTCCAGTCCACATGATACAATTTATACAATTGAATTCCTGTCTGACCAACAACAGGTCACCAAACAAAACGTTTCTCATTTTGGAACAGAACTATTTATATCCCATTACGTGTGATCAAAAGGAGATGAGAAGGCGAGCATGGACTACTGTGTAGGCCTACGGCACTTGCCGTTGAGCCATCACACACGTTTTGCTCGCCATGGCAGCGGGGTAAACAGGAACTTGCAATCATGCGGCAATCGCGTTGAGGTGCGCGAACTCATAGCGGATCTCCGCGCCCACAATGTGTCACGAGGGAGCGTCAGCCATATTGCTGCGCTGATCAGTCTAGGCGAGTCTAGTGAGTGAGAGGAGGGAGGGGAGTATTTAGCGTCTACAGTTGTTTAGGGACTCAACTGAAAATCGCACCTGTTCTGGTAAGTTATATATATATATATATATATATTTAATTAAAAATATCCAGAGTTTCTGTTAAATGGTCGGAGCGAAATAAGGGAACCGGTATATTGTCTTTGTTCCGCGCTTGGTTACTTTGTTTCATTCTTGTTTCTGCCACCGCCCATTCTAAAGGGAAAAAAATATTTCTCAACAGGTGTTTCTGGGATTATTTCCGAGGGATGAGGCTAGCTGGTTAGCCATCAACATTGAGGTTTTGCTTACAGTATCTGCAACGCAGTTTGTTTAGGCTTTTTCTAAACTCAAAACAACACTCAAATAGGCTACTAAACTAATTTTCGATAAATTAGGTGTTTGAGATTTAATGACCAGCACATTGACATTAGGATGGAGGCTGTTAACAATAGCTTATGCTATTTGGTGGTAACATTGAAGACCTCATATTTGTTCAAGAAATTCACAAAAATTTTCCCCTGCAGAGTAGTCTAACGAGTGGCGGTGAATAGTCTTTAAACAGATGCAAAATAATACATTAGGATCAGACACTGTCTTTCGCCTAATCTTATCAGACAATTTCCTAAGTAAAAATTTGCCCGTTGTGGCGGATCGTTTCCTGTATTAGGCTACAGACTGACTTGATAGTGCAAACGTGTAGGTTAGTGATTCAGGGGAGCTTGGGCGATGCCTATGAAATGACAAGGAGCATATGGACAAAGGTGAATTTCACATGGTGTATGCTATCGTTTTGTTTTGGGATGCCGTTGGTTTCGCTTTAAGGCTGGATAGAGATGCTTAAAGTAACCTATCAGACCCCTCCCAACAATTGTGTTCAATTCCATCAATGTTCGGGTCGTAGGCTACCTGGAGCAACACTTGAAGTGTATGGTTAAATGTTTGCCCAAAAGGGTGGAGACTGAACAAACAATCTTGCCATCTGAATCTCCTTTTGTGGTCTTTTGGGTGAGGCTATGCGCAATCTTTCTATACTTCCATATAACAATCGTGATTCATAAGGACATGGAGTGCGTCAAAATGACTGCATGTCCCAGCGAGTGTTTAAAGGAGGGCTAGTCCGTCAGTGAGTCAGTCTTGCCCGGGTTCCTCAAACTGGTTTCTCTTCTTTCTAGAGACAGACGCCGCTGAACGTTTCATCTATCTGAAGGATTGTTTGACCGATTTTTACTACAGTTGCTGCTAGGAGTTTACAGAAGGATTCAATATGCCTAAACCGGTGAGTATGTTTTTTTAAGCTCAACTCTCTCTGTAGTAGGATAAACACGCATGTATCCTAGCACAAAACTCTTCTTGTAGCACCGGTGTAGCGGTAGAACGTGTTTCACTGAACGTGAATTGTAACATTGTGCCTTTTAGAGGATGTTTAGTAGGCTACATTTGTAGCGAACCATGTTTTTAACTTTCATTCCGACAGTTGCCGTGTGTGACAGTTCGAACATACTCTGCCAGTCTTTACCAACATCTAGCCATTCTGGAATGTATGTGAATAACATTTTGTTTCATGTTATCATGAAATAAACATCTCTTTACCCAGACTTACTTGAGGGAGAATTAACCTTTGTCTGTAGGATCAGGGGAGGGATACAGGATCCCAGTTAGGTATTCCGCTGAACTGGTATTTTTAAAAATCTGCGGTGGCCGTAATTAGGGCTTCTTCGGGAATGAATGATGTGCTGTAGGCTACTCACTAAAGCTTCGACTCATCGACCCGCTAGGGTCCTCCTGGACGCCTTGACCCAGTCATAGCGCCCTGTAGTCCGGGGGCGAGCCTGGAACACAACAATGGTGTTTCTCTCTCTGACCAGGAAAAAGAGGAAGAGTTATTCAGCATTGTTTGGCCAGGAAAGAGCCACATTCATGGCCAGTTTTACATGGATGGAATGGAAGCTATGTATGAATGGACGGACGGATGGATTGACTGATAACCGTAGATATTTTTACATGCAGAGGAATTTGTTTGGATTCAGATATTTGAGAAAGACTGTAACATTTCCCCTACTGATTGGAAAGTTTTGTTTTATCTTTGTGTTGGTGCATCAATGCTCTTGGCATCAGACATGGGCTTCTTGCAAGGACATGGGTGTTTTAATGGGCCCCAGTCAAAAGCATGTTGTTGGTTTGTTTTTGAAGTTGCCTCAGGGTTGTCATGAACAGTAGTGTGGAAGTGACCTCATCTGTGTTGTGTGGCAACATGAATGGTGGGACACCGTTGGTGGATGGAACACACACACACACACACACAGGGAGAAATGGAGAACTCTTGTATTTCTTTTAGCCAAAACACACAGGCCTGCTGTTTTCTTTTCCATGATATCAATAATGACTGCTGCTTTACAGCACTCCTGACTAATGTAATGGCATGTATTTATATATGTATTTGGATATTTATAGGCATATGTTATTTAATTGCCTGGCCTATCTGGCAATTCTGGCCTATCTATTTTAACATTTTAACTGAAATATTCTGCTGTTGAACAACATCTATGCATTTGTTTGACTATAACTGAATTCTATTAATAGCATGGGACCTACAAATAGTGGGTTTGTGTGTGTTTGGAGTCAAATCCTCCTCAGAGGTTCAGGGGAGAACTTTCTAGAATGTTGAAATGAGGTTACTCACTTGGCCAGAGTTTTTTGGGGCAGAAGCTATTTACTGTGTGTGACATGATTAAGGTTGATGGAGAGAAGGACCACTTCATATTGATGAAAAATATTGGGTGGTTGATATGTTGGATTGGTATGTTGCCTAACTGTAACAGTTGTATCACCACCTTCAGTAGTGTTTGTTAGATGGTCAGGTGTTATTTTAGAGTGTCAACAGTGCTTTTTTTTTTTGAGCATCTGATTCTGAATGACAGAATATCAAGTCATTGATGAATGGTGGTTTAATCCCCCACACCTCACTTAAGTGTCATGGACACACACACACACACACACACACACACACACACACACACACAGGCATATCTCACCTCTGTGTCAGTGGGTCCCCCCCTACATCAGGACATACCGTGTGACTCAACCCCCCCTGGAATGCTGGCCAAGACTTTCCTTGCAATGCCATTCAGGGAATGGCGGCTTCATTTTCCCTTCGCCCCAAATCCGGTTTCCCACCACACGCCGGGTACACATGATGATGATGATGATGATGATGATCTCACCCGCTGGAGGTGTGTCGCCAGTTTGGTGTCACTCTTGCTGGGTGTTTCCCTTCATTGTCCAGCAAGCTTATTGTTGCCGCTTGTTCCGCTGAATAATTGATAGGGTGTTGATGGGTCTCCGTTATGACACCTTTTTTTTTTAGGTAATGTTTAATTAAAGTTCCATTCATCATTTGATTTGGTAAGTGTTTCACTTGTAATTCCTCTCAGCATGTCAAGGCCACGATGAGTGTGGGTAGCAAGAGGATGAGTGTAATTGTTGGAAGTGATTAAGGAAGTGCTAGAAGGGCATGAAGTCTGCTTGAAAAGAGCTACCTCAGAAGAGCATCATGTGTTTATTAAAGATTTGTTTGTGAGGTTAGTTTGGTTGCCATGGTGTTGCTAAGATCCCTTCAAATCGCCACTGAAGAGAGAGTGTGTGTGTGTGTGTGTGTGTGTGTGTGTGTGTGTGTGTGTGTGTCAACAGCCAGACATCATTCTTGAGTCTGTTAAGAAACATCCTCATAGTGAAGAGGCCCTGTCTTTGTGCTCTGTGGCTCTGTGTTCGCATGCGTGTGGCACACAATAAGAAGTCTCGAGGAACTCGTGGTTTTATGATGGCTCTCAGAATGAATGAAAGGTCATCTTAAAACACACCACCATCATGGGCCCTTTTTTGTTTTAGAGGCCATTCCACTCCCCCTTTGTCTCCTGACACCCCAAAGCAGACCCAACAAAAAACGGCGAGATGTTTACGGCCTTTTAGTGCACCGGCAGGATCCTCCTTCTGCCTCGTGTCTGGCATCTTACACACACACACACTTTATTTCTACTGAAAGGGTAGAAAAATGGTGTTGACAACAATGGGTGTACATTCCAATGTTGTGAAATTGTGGAGAGCTTCTCCTTTTTTATCCCTACTTGTCTCCTACAGGCAGGTGTGGGTTACAGACAAACATACTGTATACCCAAACTTCTCTTTTCAGTATGAGGCAACCATGGCAACGGGTTGTGTGTACTACAGTCACCTTGTTAAAAATAGAGAGATGACTGTGATTCTCCCCCTTTGGGTGAATGGGCCGCCTCACAGTGGCTCATTATGATGTCATAAAGGACCCCTGGCCCAGTGTGAAAATTCCGTCCACGTCTGGTCTCCGAGAAGTTCTGGAACTGAGAGGCTAGCTGCCGCTCACTCATAGCAGAATATCTGGATGAATAACCAGCCTGCCGACACTTGGGCTATTGACGGGCCAAGCACTCAGAGCACACACGTAGCGTCATACCCACTAGTGGCTTCCTGCCTGTTGGCCAGATGTAGGGCTGGGCGATATATCGATATAAAAGATAAATCGATATATTTTAAAATGTGATATGGAATTAGACCATATCGTATATATAATGATATAGTTCAAATTTGCGCCGTGATCCTTGGTCCACACAAGCCGCTGACCGGAGCTCTCTGCACTGCTCCCCTTTCTGCACTGCTGTGAAATTGCACGCTACTTTTCTCATATAAATATATTTATTTCAGAAAAATTTTGGCCCATTTTATTTTATAGGCTATTTTTATTTAAGATATTTTTTTATTTAAATGTGCACCTTACGGAGCTTTGATTTCAAAAAAGGCAGTCCAGTTTTATGTTTATATTTTATTGTTATTTGAGTAGTGAGTTTTCAATAAAACTACTCATATTTGACTGAACATTTCATTTTACAGCTCTAACTTTGCGGAAATAATATCGGGATATCGTATACCGATATTCAACCTAAATATATCGGGATATGACTTTTGGTCCATAGCCCTAGCCAGGTGTCTATAATCGGCCCTATTCAAATCACTACGAGTCATGCCATTCTAATCTATGAAGGGGAGGTCATAGTTAAACACGTGTCGGAAGATGGTTGTGTTTTATCAAATAGGAGCAACCTCCTGAAGTTTTCTCAAATATACTTGGTGGTGTGTGTCATTGATTCACTGATGTTGCGGCAAACTGTGGCCCCTCTGATCCTTCCATTTGACTTCAATGGCTACTCAACTACAGCTCCTGTTACAGGAAATAAGCAGAGTCGCCTGAAGAAACCACCCCTCTGTTGGCCTGTGTGCTGCCATTCAGTTGCCTGGCTCCCAGCAGCCTCTGCTTCCCTCCTTACACTTTGGAGCACATTCCAGCCCCGGTTTTCCACTGGTTTTCAATGAGCCTGCTGGGTCTTTCAGATAGTCGGAGGAATAACGGGCCATGTTATCAGCACTGACACCTTCATCGGTGAATTGGCTGCGCTGAGGTCAGTGTTTAGTCAGTGGCCTTTTCGGGCCCCCCGCCCTGTTGGGCTGATTCTGGATCAGCCGTTGGGGAAGGGTCCATTAAAATGCATGGTGGCGTGGCAAAGGGACCACAGGGAGGGCTAGGCTGAAAGGGAACCTTTGTTTGGCCCACTAAACGTCTCTCTCTCTCTCTCTCTCTCTCCCTCTCCCTCCTTTCCCCTCTTTTTTTTTTCTCGTCTTTCACTGCCAGTTTCTTCCTCAGCTATGGGAGGTTGTTTTCCCACAGACAGAAGAGGGGCTCTTGCCTCCTATAATGAACGCAGAAGACACTTACACACACACACACACACTTCACTTTCAGGTGCCTTTCATTTTTTTTTTGTTGCCAGAGGAACTCATTTCTGCACCTCCCCAGTTGTCCCTTCACCTCAGTCCAGTCCCCATATGGGCAGTAATGCTGTGGCCTCCTCACACAGTCCTCCTCTAAAGCACAAGGCCTTCCAGACAAGCTAAAGGTCTTCCAAGAGATCTGTTCTTTCCAACACCTTTGGAAACCTAAGCCAGTTTGTGTTTGTGTGTGACACGGGTTTTTATCACACTTCAGAGGTCTGAGGGGATTCTGGTGTGTGTACGTGTGAACACCGAGCAAGAGTAAGGTGCCAGGCGTGGGGGTCAGCCACCTGAAACGCGCGCGCGCGCACACACACACACACACACACACACACACACACACCCTCCCTCCCTCCCTCCCTCCCTGCTGTTTGTTGATCTCACTGCTTCTCATACCCCCCCCCACCCCTTCCCTGTCATGCCCTCTCTCATCTGTTTCTCCTGCCATCTCCCTCCCTCTCTCCCTCTTTCCCTCTCTCCCACTCCCTCTCCCACAATGGATCCAGATGAAAGATGGATGACATGTTTACCTGTCCCAGTGTCTGTCTGCTTGTGTCTGGGCCGCAGGCATCTGCCCCCACCTTTCACTGCCGGGCAATTACACGAGTCAACACAGCAAGCCTTCATTCACACACACACACACACCAGGCATATGCATGCACACACACTTGTACTCAGGCCTTAACGTATACTTCATGGGGATGTGTGTCTTTGGCATATGTAAACGAAATTGCTGTTAACAGTAAAAAGTTGATTAGAGGTTTTTTTCTGCAAAATGCCCTCATAGCATAAAGATATCAATGATGGTGATCTTTTCTTTTCTGACTGAGTAAAGCAGAATCTCACACCCTGTCTCAGAGCTATAAAGAGATATTTGCCTCATGTTGTAATTCTTTCTTTACAATCACGCTATTATGTCAGAAGACATTAAGATGGTTTTTATTTGCTACTGTATAGCGATAATGTGACTGTTATCTAATCTAAAAGTTGATAACATTGAGGAGGCTGCATCCCACTCCACCGGAACGTCACTGTAATGTCATTAGCTCTCTAGTAGTGTCCGTCACAGTCACCAGACTTCTCACACGGCTGTCAAACTGTAGGCTTGAATGACGGATTATTTTAGAAAGCCTCATAAAACAGTTCTTTAATGTCGGATGACGTCATAGAAATGTCTGACTCTTCCCGCCCCCTTGCCTGTGTGCAGAACTCTCTGCAGTCAATCAATAATGGAGCATTAAACAGGGATTCCTTTGTTTTGTTTTTTTTCCCTCTTGGCTCACGGGAAGCGTCATAGTCTTCTGCTCTGCGGCGCCCATCCCCACACTTAAACATGGTGACCACGACTGACACTGACTGCGGCACACATCCCATCCTCCTGCTGTCACCTTTCATGCGCCCAGGGAACTGTTGCGCATCTGTCTGCTGCTGGAAGTACAATAGCCAATTGAAATGAAATGGCAAATATTGATTCCTCTTTCTCTCCCTCGGCCTCTGTTACTCTCTCTATTCTCTCTCTCTCCTCCCTTTTTCTCTTTCTCTCTCTCCTATGCTCTCCCTTTCTTTCTCTCTGGCCCTCCTTCTGTGTAAACACATTGTCACGGCTGGCCATTTTCTTTTCATGTTGTGGTTATCCCAACGCACAACTGAGCAAGACACCCCCTGCAGCCGGCCTATCTCTGTATTGCTTTTGTGGTTCTGTTGTGTAATTGCTGGAGTGCTCAGTGATGTAACAGACCTTGTTAGTGAAATAAATTACTCTTTTAGTGGTTGTCAAAACATCAGTCCCGTCCTGTCCCATCATGATCAGCATCACTCCCTTTGAGTTAGCTATTTGTGGTCTTATCAGGGCACACTTTTATGTTAAGATATCAAGATACAATAAAATAACTCATTTTATCTATCTAAGTCTCACTATTGCACTGTTTGCGTCAGATGACTTATCTCTTCTTTAGAACTTGAAGTGATCTGTATTTCTTACTATAACTCTGTGACTAACCAGTCTATGTGACTAACTCTGTGTCCACCCTTCCAGGTAAATGTTCGCGTCACTACCATGGACGCGGAGCTGGAGTTTGCCGTCCAGCCCAGCACCACAGGCAAGCAGCTCTTCGACCAGGTCAGTAATTAAGGTCCCTGAGAAGTCCTTCTCATCACTTCTTTAATTGGACATGCAGGGCCTGGAGGTTCTGTTTTGTCCCAACATTCTAGACCTAAAGGTTTGGGTTGTAATTGACCCAGCCTTGGACCCAGTAATTCTAAGTTTAAATTATTCAGGCTAGACCACAAGGTTCTGGTTTGAATTTATCAATTTTTGCTTAGTTAGTTTTACCCTTACAAAACATAACTGCACTATTTCAGTTGTCAAAACTGAATATCAATTTGTTATTTGCAGTTCTTATGCAGGAAATGCAATATTTTGGACATGAAAAACTGCATTGCACTGCATAATACTGTACTGTGTAGAAATGGAAAATTTTGGACATGCAAATATTAACGTACTGCACTGTAACTGCAGTGCACTTTGAAAAAACTGCAGTATAACTGCAGTTATTTTTTGGTCAGGGTTATCTGTCATGACTTCCAGAGTTAGTCAGACAGTGCAGGGTTGAAGTGGATCTCCTCTCATCCTGCTCAGCTGTCTACCATGATTCGTTACATTTTTCCGACGAGGTGATCTCATCAAGGTGTTCAAGTAATTGAGAGCAGTACTGAACAATAAGCTTGAAAACATTCTCAACATTGGTCTGCTGATTTGACCTTGCGGTAGTGTAGTAATTGATCGATCGTGTAACAGCTTGACATACAGCTCAGTGATGAGGCTGAATGAGTGGGAGTGATTGTGCTGTTCTCTCTGTGTGTTTGAAGCTTTGGTTCCTTCCTGAATACCATTCAGGACTCCATGCTCTCACTCACACTCATCTGATCACCTCCACCTGTGTTGCCCAAGCCTATTGAAGCAACGCTTCAGTGCCATTCGTTCACCCTTCTGGAGAATGTGTAACAGTCCAGGCCAGTGAGAGGCTGGGTCAGTTTCAGTGGGTACCGGAGAACCAGGCCGTGACCAGTCTTATCTCCCTCCAAGAAAAAATGTGTTTGCCAGACCGAGACTCGTCCATTGTGTGCCACACATACACATTGAGATTCCTTTCCACTGAAAGAATCTCAATTGTCTAAGGAGGAGTCCAGGGATGTAGAAAAGCCATGCACTGGAATGCGAGGTGGTGTTATCTCCAAGTTTGCTTATGGAACGTGAGCAAACCAATATTTGGGCTTGTTCAGAGGAAATATGTCAAGTATCTGTAAACATGTACAAACCATTAGCTCATGTTTGCAAAATGGAAAGCCCTCCACCCCCCATCTCTTCAAAACCAGGTGAACAGGGTCCACCTCTGCTTCCCTGAAATAAATCAGTGTGTTAGGAATGTGTGTAAGATATGTTGGACACAAAACCCTTAAGAGTTTATGATAATTGGATCTTTGATGCCCTAGATGATTATGGCACTTAGAGAGTATTTTTGAAAGGTGGAGAGTAGACAGGACTGAATTCTGATCACAGGGCTAATAGAAGGAAGCATTTCAAAATCAGAATGTCTTCATAGTGTAGCCAGAGACGCCTTGATTGCACCGTGCATGAAGACCATATCTGGTTGCCATGAGACCGAGCTTGTAGTTTTGCACACTGGACCTTCCTTAAATTAGTATGTGTACACGCATTGTCTGCCCCAATTAGTTTACAGATGGGGGAAGATGATCAGGCAAATGTTAAGTAACCCCTGCCAATGTTGTTGGAATTGCATGGCACAGCATATATTCAGGGCTTAAAGTTCTCAGGCATGGTGTCTGATTTCAGGCGTGCGCCAGGCTGTTTAAGACTTGAATAATGCCTATACCAGCTTAAAAAATAAAATGACTGGTGTCTTAAGGCATGGCCATTTTCCCTACTTTAAGCCCTGTATATTACAGGGAAGAGCCTAAACCCTGAAGCTGAAGTAAGAAACCTGTCTGAGTGTCATCAGGGGGGGTGACGGCTTTTTGTGCCTTTCAATTACTTCCTGTCAAACAAGTTTCTAAGTTAGGTGTGTGAGCTTGAGGGATCTTAATCTTACATATGAAAACACCAAACGAGCCTTGGGTGTATGAGAACACATGAGGATATGGTGTTTTTGAAGTGTCTGTTTTGAGGAAACTGATCAGTTGCTTGTTTTTAAATGGCTTTGGTTGTCTTTTCTTAAGCAGTGTTTACATGGGCTGTAATTCACCTGAATTTGATGATGGTTGCAAGTGGACGCAGTAATAGAAACGTCAGCCAAATTAATAATAGAAGAGCATTTTGATATGCTTATCCTTTCACTTGGTTCACCAAGCCCCATGAGGTATCTCCAAGTCTTCTCACCTGTGCCTGAAATGCCTGTAGGAGTTGCTGTGCTCTGTTGCATGCAGTGACTAATGTGTAATGGCTGCCTATCAGACAAAGCACTTCAGCACACTCAGTGTTCTCTATCTAATAGCTATTGTATGACCATAAAATGCTTCACTCCACTACAGCACTACACCCCTTGATGACAGCCGGCTACTTGTATATCAGAACCTGAATCAAATCTGGCTAGTTGTATTTCGAGGGCTCACTGGAATGGTTATCCTTGAAAGCCCATTTGTTTTGAGTAATGTGTTTGGACTCTTCTCATCGAACATTTGAGTTTGGCATGCGATTGCGTTCTGTCTGCCTCAAACACGAGTCATGGGAGGATCATAGTAATGAGACCATGATGACTATCGTATCAGACATGCTCTAGCATTCTCTACAAATAGCTTTGTGGCTACACCCATGTCTGACACCCACAAAGTTTAATTCAATTGGTTCCCATCGTAACTGTGGCAGGCGTTCCCTGCTGTTAGATGCTTCTCCACAAACTGCAGTCGTCCTACAGAAACTGCTTAGCCCTCCCACTTAATGCTGTACAAATGGCAAAATGTGTCCCTCTATAAGTGGCTTTCTTCCATACTGCCACCTTTGACAGAATGTGTTGTATGTCAAACATGCCATTGCAATGCAGAGCAAGGGCCTCTCTCTGCTGCAGCTGTCTAATAGCTCAAGCTAGCCATACCCAGTAAGGAGATGACTCTTCAATTGGGACATCTGTGATGGCTTCTCCTTGGTAGCACTCACTTACATTTTGCATCAAGTGTCTGGCTTATGTGCTGTTCCATTGTTTTGATAGCTGGGTAGCTGATTTACCTCAATTATAATAAAAAATGTAGTAGTTAGATAGTGACTAGACTAATTAAACTGCAGTACTCATAGGTCTGTTATGGGGCCTCCAGTGCTTGCATCTGATGTATGAACTTCGACCTAGGAAGTCATCAGCCAGCGCTGGTCAGGCCTCGGAGACTAAGTTAATCGTCTCTCTTCTGCCACCCATGGTGAGCACTGAGTCCCTAAAGCCCCTGACCTAATTCAATTAGTGTCCAGGACTCAGACTGCCTTAAGCTCCCTATGGGAAGACTGCCCTCTGTGGACACTGACACACCCACACACACACACACACACACACACTCACACATTAACATACTCTACTTGCGCATTGACACCTGTTGTATTCAACTGTCAGCTCATCTACACACAATGTCATAGTCACAGAGACCTGCCTGCTCTGTCCATCTCTCTCACACACACACACACACACACACACACACACACACACACACACACACACACACACACACACACACACACACACACACACACACAGACTCCACTCTATGTGGAAAGACTGAGTAAGAGCAGTGGTGAGCTCATCCCCAATGAGCCGGCCAGTGGCGGTTGGACTGTGAGTCCTCGGTGGGCGTTGGCTCCAGCCACTGCTGTTCTGCTCATGGCCATTGGGGGCGCCACAGTAATCTCTAGGGAGTGCCCCAGTCCTTTAGTGTTTGTCCACGAGAACATTTGGTCTCCTGTTCGCCTCTCTCTCTCTCTGTACAGGATGTGTGTCTCTGTGAAGTCTTAATCTAACAGGCTGTATGTGCCTATAGTTTTATAAAGATTAGAATAGATTGGTAAAGTGGTCAAACTTCTAAAGGATTAAACCCAAATTTAAGGGGAAAGGGGACTTTTTCCTAGTTTCCTACTTCAAATCTGGGGGGCAGTGTGTGGTGTGCCTATGCATAACGGCCATAATCTGTGTGAACATGCCAGGTGGCTTTTAGAAACATGACTGGTTTTATGTAGAGCAGAGATGTGTAGCGGTGTGGAAGTTGAGAGACTATCGGCTTCCTGTTAAAAGAGAGACTTGAAATTCAGATGGTTTATGTCATTGAAACTAGTGGAACAGGCACTTCCCATTTTAATGTCATCTTATTGTTATAATCTGCATTTTCGTTTCCCCTCTCTGTGGTCAACACACACACACACACACACACACAGTGTTGCATTTCAGGCATCAAATGGGTGTTATCGGGGAGTGGAATATCCCATTTGTCAGCTGATTTACTGACTAAAGTGTGTGGCTGTGTGTGTGTGTGTGTGTGTGTGTGTGTGTGTGTGGCTGCAGGGACATTCTTTTCACCACCACGTGCCCTCGCCCATTACCACCGCGGCTCCAACTTTCTCAGACTCCGCTCTGCCTCTCTAACGGCGAGATGAGCGGGCGACTCCTCAGCTGCCCTCCCTCTCCCACTTCCTCCTCCTCCTCCTCCTCCTCCTCCGAAGGAGGGGGGGCTAGAGGAAGAAAACTCAGATGGACACAATCACTGTTTTATTCCTCTGCCTCAAGACCGGAGAAGCGGCAGCAGCTGCTGCAGACATGCAGAGCTGTGTGTGTGTGTCTGTGTGTGTGTGTCTGTGTGTGTGTGTCTGTGTGTGTGTGTCTGTGTGTGTGTCTCTGTGTGTGTGTCTCTGTGCGTGCGTGTGTGTCTGTCTGTGCGTGTGTGTGTCGCCGGTGGGTTTGGTGATTTTCATACGGGTTGCTGTCGGTAGAGTGATCAGCGCATTTGAAGTTGGCTGCCAGCCATGCCCTCCTCCTGTCGAGCTGGACAAACCCACCATGCCTCCCTCAAATACTTCACCTGTAGTAGTCACTCTGTTTGCCTCTCACACAGTCTCCATCCCTGCAGATAAAACCGCCTCTTGGGTGGATGTTTTGGAGTCGTTTTTTTTTTTTTATTGGGGCATTAGTACATATAATGTTGCGCTAAAAACTCCATGAGTCCTCCATCCTCTGTGGCTGTTCCCTGTGTTGCGATATGTGAGCCTCCTTTTAACATAAAAGGTGGACAGAGATCTCTCACTCTCCCCACAGACTCTCCCACAGACACTAATCCCTCATTAAGTTGCTCCTCATGGGAGACAATCCCTCATTCTCTGTGTCTCCTCTATTGCTCTCCTCATCTCTCTCTCTCTCTCCCCCCCTTCTCTCTCTGTGTGTATGTGTGTCACTCTGTGTCTCTCTCTCTCTCTCTCTCTCTCTCTTCTCTTTGTTCCCAGCTGCACTCTGTGTGTATCTCTCTCTCTCTCTGTCTCTCTGTCTCTCTCTCTTTCTCTCTCTGTCTGCTCTCTCTGTTATTGTTGTATCTTCTCTCTCTCTCTTCTCCTCTCTCTGTCTCTTGTATGTCTGTCTCATGTCTCTTTCTTTCTCTCTCGTTTCTTTCTCTTCTTTCCCTCCCTCTCTCTCTCTTTCTGTATGTGTTTGTGTGTCTCTTCTCTCTCTCTGTGATGTCTTTCTTTCTTTCTTTCTTTCTTTCTTTCTTTTTCTTTCTTTTTTTCTTTATTCTTTCTTTCTTTTTTCTTTCTGTCTCTCTCTCTTTATTTCTCTCTGCAACATTTTCTTTCTTTTCTCTCTCTCTGCATTTCTTTCTGTGTGTCGCTCTCTGTTGCTCTCTCTCTCTCTACCCCCTTCTCTCCATCCTCCCATCCTGAAGGCTGAAGATCATCTCTCTCTCTCTCTGATCTCTCTGTCCAGAACTCTCTGGCTCTCTCTCTCTCTCTACCCCCTTCTCTTCCTCCCATTACAGATCATGAAACTTGTTTTTTTTTTTTTTTTTTCTTTGGAGATCTCCCATTTCAGTAGGGTAGATGCCTCTAAACAAGGAAAAAACAAACCTCTCAATCGAACTCATTCATAAGGATCTATGTTGCTTTAGCATATTAGGTGACTGAGGAGGGGCAGAGAGAGCGAGAGAGCAAGAGTGTAATGTCTGCTTATGCAAGAGCGGGTATTTGAATATACTGAAAGCAAGTGAATTATTTGTGTGTGAGAATATGAAGGTTAAGAGGGAGTGTCTCTTAGACTGGAAACAAACAGAGCAGAGAGGTAGGTGTTGTATAATAGTTCTTGAGTCAGACTTCCTCTTGCATATTTCCTATTTTCAAGTGTTAATGGGTAGGATGAAGCAAGTCTACTACTAACCAGAGGAGCTGTAGGACTACTAACTACTAACTTGAGCATGTTGAAAAATTAGGAACTTTTGCAGAAGAAGTTGGAGGTATTTCAGAAGAGGCTCAGTTTGTGGGTGGGTGGTTGGGTGTTTGGGTGGTTGGGTTGGGGCAGGGCATGGGGGATTAAGGCAAAGGGGGCGGGATATGGCAACCCAACACAAACAGCAGCAGGCCAATAAAGGCTCACGCGGGGACCTTCATCCCCCCCACACACACCCACACACACACACACACACACACACACAGTCTCTGGTCGTGCCAGTGTTTGATTCAATTGCCGGAGCCATTGTGAAGGCACTCTCGTGGAAAAGAATCGAGTGCCCCTCGCCGTTGTTACATGAGATATGAGCACAATAAAAAATGGTGATGGATTTACGGTCACGGGGGGTGTGGGGTGGGGTTGGAAATGAATGGGAAACAATGACACGCCACACTGCCCTTTTCCTTGCCCATCCTCCGAGTCACATCAGGACACGGGCAGGATTTGATTACACCCCCCCTCTCTCTTTCTTTCTTCTCTCCCTCCCCTCTCTCTCTCTCTCTCTCTCTCTCTCGTAAGTAGTTGTGTTTCTGTTGTGGGTGCATGGTCATGCGCATTCCCCTGAAAGGCCTAATGTCCTACATAATTAGACATACAAGGCTATCTGAACATCTGACCTGGGTGCTAACGTGTTTTGAATAGATACTAAATATATAACTAGCTCTGTAGAACATAGTCTCTTGTCTGGGATGTATCCAGGGCAGAGGTAGAAGACTCAGTCAAAGTCCTACTACATATTTGTTGCATCCACTCATTAAAAACACCGCTGATTTTAATTAGCTCTTATTGAATTCAGGTATTCAGTCAGGTTTCATATTCATGTCAGCTAATGCATAAAATCACCAGTGTTAAGTGCACAAGTAAAACCAATACATGATAGGACAATGACTTTCTGAAGGTGGAATTTTCTACCTCTGCCGTGGTGTGTGGTTCTGAATGCAGGCTGGAGATTCTAGTGGCCTACAGTAGCAGGAGGTTTGTAATCTTTCTGCTTTGTGTGAAGAGTTCTTGTGGGTGGGGTGTCGGTGTGTTCAGACTCATCTCTCCTCATTGGGTTCACAACTGCTGTTTGAGTTCTATTTTTTGCGCGCGCCCGCTTGTGCTCTGCGGCAGGCCTTTGAACTCCTCACACAAGCCAGTCATTACAGAGCCCGAACCCGCTAATTGTCCCCCTGAGCTGAGGAGGCGTTGACTGTCTCTCGTGCTTGCCATTTTCTCCTTTTCTTTTCTACCCTTTATATCGGCCTACTACTGCTTATTCTCCTCTTTCTAACAACAACCCAACAACAACAGCAACTTCCTCAACTTTTTTCTTTCTTTTCTTTCTTTCTTTCTTTCTTCTATATCTTGTCTCTGTCTCTGCTCTCTCTTTCTTTGTATCTCTATCTCTCTCTCTATCTATCTATATATCTCTCTATATATATATATCTCTCTATATATATCTGATATATATATATATCTCTCTGATATATATATCTATCTCTGTCTCTATATATCTCTCTCTCTCTCTGTCTCTCTCTCTCTCTCTCTCTCTCTCTCTCTCTCTCTCTCTCTGTCTCTCTCTCGTGCTTCTGTGTGTCTGCATGTCTCCCAGCTGTCTCCCAGCTCTTTGTAAAGGGGCCAAACGACCCAATGAGGTTCAAGGGGAACAGATGAATCTCTGGAGGAGTCATGGGGTGTTGGGTGATTAAAGTGCTGCGGGAGAGAGTATCGAATTAAGCCAATTCCAAAATGCATGCAACCCTCTGGGCCCCCTTAAGTTAAATAGAGATTTCCCGAAAATGCCCATAAATAAAGTGTCTTTCTGAAATCCCAGAACCATTCTAAAGTGTAATCATAAACACCAATGGATGAGCAGAGGGTAGAAATATAAGCAGTTAGCCATTTAAGTGCTCACCAGTGGTCTGAAAATTGTCGGGTAAACGTGAGGCAGCTTGTCTAGTTCGAGCCGCCAGGCTCGTGGCCGCCTTTCTAAAAGGCCGTTCTGCTCGGCTGCCATCGCACAAGCGGCCTCTCCATCCTTGCTTTATACGCAGATGACTTCATTGTTTTGGCTGTTTTGTTCGTGCGAGAGGTCACGGCTCTTAAGTCACCTGCAGTCAGTTCTGCTTTAGGGCGTCTGTGCATTCAGTTTTGATATCATGAGTGTATTTGAAGTCTTACCTAAAGAATGCCTGTACATTAGTCCAGGGGCATCACCACCAACATGATGTGTGTGTCTTTGGTGCATGTTGAGGACAGGGTTGCTGGGTTGCCTGCCTTCCTGGATTTAGTGCAGAGAGGTTGATCAGGCTTGACAGCCATCTTACTTCAAAATATGAAACTAGTTTTCACAAATCTAATGTATATGGCATCATTGATGGTGAAAAGAAATGGTGCAACTGTGCAGAGAAAGTCATATTACATCTGCCACCTGCTTTGTGTATCGGCACCACTGTCACGCTTAGTAAATTACACACACACCTCAGAGTTTGCTCAAAATCCCGTCCAAACAAAGCTGCTGTCCGTGTGTGAGATGAGCCTAGGGCTACTGTCATGGTCCCCTGAGCGTGACCAGGGCACGCTTCCAGCGTAGGGACCGCAGCCCTGACTCTGCCCAATGGCTTCTATCCTACAGCTCCTCTGGTGAGCGGCAGCGTAGCTTTATCAGTGCCAGTGTTGTAGGAGTCGTATGTGCAGTCATTACCTATGCTAATATTGCGTGTGCTTACACTGAATCTGATGGGAAGCATCACTGCAAACAATTTGCTTAATGCTATTTATATTTCATGGCCAGAAGTCCAAATATGTCATTATTACGTCATTACTTGTCTCTCCTATCAAAACGGTAGTGATGTCATTACTCCCTAAGACTGCCAGTGTAGATAGTCAAATGTTCATGTCTGTTCCTTCTGTCTCTTCCACAGGTGGTCAAAACCATCGGTCTGCGGGAGGTCTGGTACTTCGGCCTGCAGCACGTAGATAGCAAAGGCTACCATACCTGGCTCAAGCTGGATAAAAAGGTAGACACTCACTCACTGTCTGCCGAGACTGGGCCCACACACCACCCTGGCAGTATTAATTCATTGTTGTGTTTATGCTGTATAAACTTTGTTTTTATGACATGACTGTACTATATATATATATATATATATATGTAACATTTTAGTGCTACTATTAATAACATTGTAGGGCATAAATGATGCAAATTAGATATTCATTTGTACTTTCAGACTCTTTAAGGACCATAAAGCATAACAATTTCAGTATCATGTATTTCTTAAACATGATTTGATTTCTGAAAGTTTGAAATCTGATTAAGGACTATGGCAGCTGGTTTTGGTCCTCGATTACAAATCCATGGCGTTATTTGACCAACCTTCACAATCCTCTCTATCACTGATACTATACGGCCACATTCTTGAGAAAGGTGTGGCTGGGACTCTCACTCAAATTACCAGCCTAGCACTTCAAAGGAATTATAGGAACCCGCATCAACAAGCATCAGATGTTGTAAATAACCATACTGTCAACACCTCTCTCTAACTCCTGTCAGCTGACTTATCAGTGCTCAGTAAACAGCCATCTTTGCAGTGAGTTAGAGTATCTCTGCGTTGAACTTCGACGTGGCCCTGTGAAGCTGGACCCAGGTGGCCTGCATGTTTTCCCTGAGCAAACACCGCCCTCAGCTCTTAGCACGTTTGCGCTAGCATGCTAGCTCTGACGCCCTCTAGCCATGTAAGCTCAGGCGTAGCTCAGCTACACCCCTCCAGCCCACTCCAGCCCCTCCACCACCACCTTTGTGGTCTTGCGCCGAGGTGAACGTGAGGAATGGAGATTTTCCAGCAGGAGTGTGCATTTCTGACGTGCCTCCACCAAGGCCCTCCTAGCCCCAATGCCTCCACTCTCAGTATTGACAGAAGACACAGGAGCTTGTTACGCTGAGAGAGATCAGCATGCAGCCTGTTAGAAAACATCTTAAAGGGCAGTCTGTTCATATCATAACACATTGTTTTATAGCAGGGACAAATTTGAGTATTTACAGATGGGCCTGGCCTTAGCGGAATATTTCCAGTCGTTTAGTTTTTTTTCTAAACGGGAGTCTGAGGCCTGTGGTCGAGGGGATAGTTAGAAGGGAGGAAGAGCTGGGCAAGTTCCACCAGTAGAGCCGTTTAGTGCTGACACTGAGCTACTACTCAGCACAATGGAAAGTGGAATATTGCAGACTGTTTCTCTCTCTCTCTCTCTTTCTCACACACGCATGCACTCACTCACTCACTCATTCACTTACTTTCTCATTTACTCCCATACATGCTCCTTATCTTTCCTTTTACGTTAATATTTTCTGTTCCTCTTCTTGGCATGTATATATGCTCGTCAAACAAAAAATATTGTGAAAAAAGTGAAGTGATACTTGCAGCAGATGTCATTTAGAGTCACAAACTAACTTTCATGCATTCACAAATTCCCCCTCCCCCACATTTTAAGCTGTGGAATCAGTGTTGTCCTACTTTAGTGTAAGTTCTCTGTGGTGATAATTGGAATGAGTGTGCCCAGTCAGTGCATAGCAGTAATACTACACCAGCTGGCTTTCAGGGTTTGCATTTTGAACAGCTGAGTCTGAATTTCCACCCACGAGGAGGTAACTGTCAGTTAATGTGAGTGTAACTGATTTCCAACAACTGTTAATGATTCACTTTCTTTTCTCTTCTCCTGTTTTTTCTCTCCTCCTTTTGGCTTCTTATGTTGTTATTTCTTCTTCCTTTTCCCTGTCCTTGTTCATCTCTTCATTTCTGCTCCTCTACCTCCCTCTCTCCCTCCCTCCTTCTCTCTACTCTCTCTTTTCTCCTGTCCTCCATCTTTCCCACCCCCTTCTTCTCTCCTCTCCTCCACAGGTCTCCTCACAGGACGTGAAGAAGGAGAACCCCCTGCAGTTTAAGTTTCGGGCTAAGTTCTTCCCTGAGGACGTGTCTGAAGAGCTCATCCAGGACATTACGCAGAAGCTCTTCTTCATGCAGGTCAGGAGACAACCACTGCAGTCTCCCTCTATGTGGGGCAGAACCCTGTTAACTTACTGATGGGAAATGGAACACCCTTAACATGAACCTTCAAGTTTTACTTGGAGCCCTGAGTTGAGGGGTATTTTTAAAATGCCTTAGGAACCTTTTTGGGGGGTCAACTCTATGGCAACAAACCTTTTGAAGAGCTTATGATGCCTTGTTTTCCCTGCAATGTTCCTCCTTCCACATGATAAAGTGATGATTATTCCAGGCAAACAAGGGCACATTCAGTAAAAAAAATGGTCCATCCCATAGGTAAAGGATGCACTTTTGAGTGATGAAATCTACTGCCCACCTGAGACTGCTGTGCTGCTGGCATCCTATGCTGTCCAGGCCAAGTTTGGTGACTTCAGCAAGGAGGCACACAAGCCTGGATACCTCACATCAGATCGCCTGTTGCCTCAACGGTAAGGATGAAGGGGAGTAAGCCAATGTACAGAGGTGGGATGATGTGTTCTTGGTATAACCTGTGTACGGTATACTTGACTGTCCCACACTGTCTGGACTCAAACTCACTGTGCCAGTGTCAGTGGTAGGCCTACCAGCAAGGAGCCTAACCCATTGGTACAGAGTATGTTGCGGTATGTCTTAGTTGTCGAGGAGTTTGTTGGATCACTGCACAGCACTCTTCTAGCTGCCTGTCATTAAACATGTGTGTTTGTTGCATGTGTACCAACAGGTACATTTGCCCACAGGCGTTCTGTCTGTCTCAGTTTGGAAATGTGTATACATTTGATCTATACTTCTAGCCACTAATGTGGTGTGTGTGTGTCTGTGTGTGTGTGTGTCCGTCCTCAGTGTGTTGGAGCAGCACAAGCTGTCTCGAGAGCAGTGGGAGGAGAGGATCCAGGTGTGGCACGAGGAGCACAAGGGCATGCTCAGGTAACCGCTGCACACTTGAACATGCCACACACAAACATACACATGGGCTTCCTGAAGCCATCATCTGATCGCACACATCCTGGCATGGGGGTTCACTTTCAGGATTGACAGGCTTTATTCCAGCACGCCAAACATGATAACATATATTAGCACTGATTAGAGAGTAGAGATATGCGTTGTCCTATCTCCCTCATCACACTATACCCACATACAGAAGCTCTCCTCTCTCGGATAAGGTGAAGGTGGAAGTGGTATGGAATCACTGGAAAGAGACTGGATCACTCTGATTAAATTTGCAGCCATTTCTAGCACAAACAGACTGACAGACTAACGTTTTTGACACTGTGTCTTCCTTTTGACTCTGATGAATGCACAGCCATGTCAAAACGTTAGTCTGTTAGTATGTTGAAACGTTAGTCTGTTAGTCTGTCTACATCAGTAAAGGCTGCCCATTTAATCTGTGTGCTCCTGTCTCTTTGGTGTTTTCGATGTGTGGACTATCCTATTTCAACAGGTGTGGAATCACATTTTTTCCCATTTGTCCTTCTAACTGATAACATTGGCACTCTGTAATGTGCGTAGAGAGGATGCCATGCTGGAGTACCTGAAGATCGCGCAGGACCTGGAGATGTATGGCGTCAACTACTTTGACATCAAGAACAAGAAGGGCACAGAGTTGTGGCTGGGCGTGGATGCGCTCGGGCTCAACATCTACGAGAAGACAGACAAGTGAGTTGGATGCACTGTGCCTCACGTGAAGGGCCTGCTTCAGATCTGCCAGTCAGCACGACATTCAGACATTTGATTGACTGCAGCTTTAGGTTGCAAGATCATGGTGTGTTTGCTGGAATTTTGCAAAGGGCCCCATGAATGCTAAAATCAAGTGAGTTGAGCATTCAGGAGCATAGATTCTGCAGGATGTGGTACGGTGTAGGTTGCTGGTGTCAAAGGGTCAACAGGTCATAGTTAGGGATGGTTTCACACAGCTGGTTAAAGGCACACTATGAAAGATTTTCACCTTTTTATTAAGCCAATTTGATGGTAAACAAACTTGTATTAGGCGAATCGTTCACCTAGTATAGCTATACAGCATAGACGTAGCAAGTCCCAGCCAAGAAAACCAGCCAAGCAACTTCCAAGTGTGGCGCCCCACCAAAACTTGCGAGAATCTGAAACATTACCCTACAGTAGATATTTCTCGCTGGAGATAGTTTTTGCCTGTTGTTAATCCTTCACCTCCACAACAAAAGCATTTGCATTGTGTACAGGGGGGTCGCAAGAAGTTTGCTATTTACAATAGCAGAGTAACATATGAATACATTGAGACTCTAAAGGGAGCTTTAAACTCGCCAAAAATACCTAAACCTGCATAGTGTACCTTTTAATCTCTGTTTGAGGTCAATAGGTCAGTCCCACTTCCTCCACAGTTATTTCCTCCTTTGCACTTGTTGCTACGGTAACAGTAATACAGTAATTGAAATGGATACACTTTATGCTGGAAATTTGAAATCATGATTGCCAATCTCTTGTTTTTTTGAGAGCAGGTGGAACTAATAGAAAGTAAATGTGAGGGTTCTCCCATGTGTAGAGAGCAGTGCCTCTGTTGTAACCATAGTGACTTGCCGAACATGGACTGGTTTTTCAGGCAAAGATTGCGTGTCTGCAGGAAAAATGCACTGCTTAGTGTGGAGAGGAGGGAGAGAAAGAGAGAGAAGGCAGTGCCCTCTGTTGTAACCCAATGGTGACTGCTTTCAGGGGCCTTTGCACACTGAGCCCTCCAGGGACTTCACTCTCCTAAGGCTCAGCGGCACACATGCACGCACACACACACACACACACTCTCCTAAGGCTCAGCGGCACACATGCACGCACACACACACACACACACACACACACGCCCACACACATGCGCACACACACATACCATATACACACATGCACGCACACACACACACACACACACGCCCACACACATGCGCACACACACATACCATATACACACATGCACACACACACACACACACATGCACACACACACACACACACACACACACGCCCACACACACGCGCACACACACATACCATATACACACATGCACACACACATACCATATACACGCATGCACGCACACACACACATACCATATACACGCATGCACACACACACATACCATATACACACATGCACACACACACATACCATATACACGCATGCACGCACACACACACATACCATATACACGCATGCACACACACACATACCATATGCACGCACACACATTATCATAGTACACGCATGCACACACATCGCCGCACACATCTTTTTACACACACACACACACACAGGCGCTACACACATTACGCACACATACCATATACCATATACACGCATGCACACACACATGCCGCACACACATGCGGTTACGCGCACACACACACACACACACACACACAGGCTTCACACACACATGCATTACACACATACCATATACACGCATGCACACACACACACGTACCATATACACGCATGCACACACACGCATGCACATACACACGTACATACACAACTGTCTGTCTCTCTTTCTTTCTCTCTTTCTTTCTTTCTTTTCCTTCTTTCTTCTTTCTTTTTGTCATTTCTCTCCCAGCCTTACTCTTGTTTTGTTCACTCACACACACACACACACACACACACTCACTCAACACACTCACTCAACACACTCACATATTCTTCAGACACTCTACCAATCCCTGGCTAATGCCTGTATTGTATGAAAACTAGGACAGGGAGTAATTGTTCAGACTCCTGTGGCACAGTTCCCCGCTGCGTCACCTGCGACTCAAAGAAGAGTGCTGAGATCCGTGTAGAATATCAGCCGTGCATTCAGCCCGCCTACCCCTTTCCATGTCCCCACTTCAAGGACCTTGGATGCCATCTGTCCTCCCTCAGTTTCCCCCCCATCTCTCCGAACCTCTCAAAGCAGTTTTTCCAGGAGTCCCTAGCCAATTACGAGGGCTGTTGTGCCAACCTTGGTGCCCATAGCCAAAATGGCAGTTGCCTAACCCCCAGCTTTGGCTAATCTGCTGCTCATAAAACGGCCAGAATCACCAGGAGTTAATCCTCTGGCGTAGGCTGGCACTCAGACAGATGCACGCCTCTCCCTAATGCCCATTAACGGCCCTCATTAAGGCCAGATTGCTTCTCTCGGCTCTCCTCATGGTTTAAATGGTAAAGAAACCAAGTCATGATGACCAAAGGCTTTAAAGTTGATGATGCACATAGGGCAACTTTTTGGGTAATTTTGCCAGGCAAGGCTACTGACAGTTGTTGTTTAGGCACTTTTTCTGTTTATATTGGGAAACATTTTTTTTGTGGTGTTTTTGTTTTGAGAACATCAATCAGCAGGCAACTCATGTCACAATTACCCAATCAGAACGTTATGAGCCTATAATGTTATTGCCCGGCAACATTGCTCAGAAAGCTGTCCCATGTATCACCACTGTACGCCATCAATGTATTCTCTGTACTGTATAAATGATCGTTGACAGTTCACTTCAAAAGCTGGAGATGGACAATCGGTAATTAGTGGCCATTGAAAATAATGGAAGGCAGATTACAAAATACTGGAATATTGAGTTAAGCTTATCTGGTTTCCACATGCCTGTACATGTTCTGAAAGTGTGCCTCGGTATCTATGACACAATCGTAGCCGTTCCCAGCGTGTCAGAGCCAAGGCAGGCCCAGCTCTACTATTGTTTGGTTGTGCGCTGCGAAGCCGGTCTGTTGTCGGGTATCCGGCATCCTCGTCGGTGGACACAATGCCAGTGAGCGCCACACCCGAGAGGCCAATCATAGCAATGCCATGTCGTGGCTGTGAGGGGCATGGCAGGGGAGAGGGAGGGGGGGGGTGGGGGTGCACGGCGCAAATGCCCGACGCGACACGGCGCAGCCTAGCCTAGCCAAGCCCAGCCCAGCCCTTTGTGCCTCTGAGGAGCTGGCATTGTTCAATGGCCCGAGCGGTGCAGGCAGGAACCCTTTCAAAATGGTTGACTTTCACCACCTTCCTGATTCCCTTCCACTCATTGGCTGGATATTGTTATTGTTTTTCAATGATTTGAAAAATGTTAGATTTTACATTTTAACCCACCAACAGTGCCATGGGTTCAGCCTCATCAGTTTCTTGGCACCAAAAGTACACAAAACAAATGTTTTCTTCTCTCAGTAACCACAGAATACGAGCGTTTTAACATTCACAGCAACAAGCAATCATTACTTGAATTTATTTAATTCGGTATCACTTCCTTTCTCTGTGTATTGTCCTAATCCAGATTGACCCCAAAGATTGGATTTCCATGGAGTGAAATCAGGAACATCTCCTTCAATGATAAGAAGTTTGTCATCAAGCCCATTGACAAGAAAGCCCCAGTAAGTACTGTTTCAATGTCAGCCAGTAGGCATATCATAAAGTAGAGAAATAATAATAATAATAACAACAATAACTTTCTAAATGGTTGAAATAGTCATTTATACTCCTGTTGCGGGTTCATCTTTGTTAATCTTGTGTTTTGCGAAATAACTAGTAAATAAATAAAAAACGAAATAAATAGTTTTGAAATAACAACAACAACTTTCTAAACTTGCGTCTTCTCACTCACTCCTTCCTCTCCCATGTGTCCAGGACTTTGTGTTCTACGCCCCTCGACTCCGCATCAATAAGCGCATCCTGCAGCTCTGCATGGGGAACCACGAGCTGTACATGCGCCGCAGGAAGCCCGACACCATCGAGGTCCAGCAGATGAAGGCCCAGGCTCGCGAGGAGAAGCACCAGAAACAGCTGGACCGGTGAGCAGGCGCATTAGGGGCCAGAGACGAGGGGCATTGCAGCATGTGCTAGGAGTTATATGGTTATACAAGTTATTTGGGTGTAGGCCTCAGCCGTTTTTGCCAAATCGGTCATTGCATTGGTTGGCCATGGCATTGATATGGTAGGGCTAATATTTAAAAAAAATAAAATAACTTAAAGATACTTAAAAATAACTAAGTATTGTTTAAGCAGAGCTTTTACAGTGGGCCTAATGCTCAACAGTAGCTTAGCTGTGATGGCTCAGATAGTCTGGAAGAAGGACAGTGCGTTGTTTGCAAAGATCATGAGAAAAAAATCTTCTCATTTAAGCTATAAATTATACTGAGCAATTGGTTGCAGGATAGAAGAAGTCAAAGTCCAAAAGGACTTTGTGTTGCATGAGGTGGCATGATTTTGTGCAATTGCATCATGCAAGCGTACAAGGGCACATGAGCAGCCAGCCAAGAAGTGTGTGTGCGCCTGTGTGTGTGCCTGTGCCTGTGTGTGTGTCTGTGCCGGTGTGTGTGTCTGTGCCTGTGTGTGTGTGTGTGTGTGCCTGTGTGCCTCTGTGTGTGTGTGTGTGCCTCTGTGTGTGTGTGTGCCTCTGTGTGTGTGTGTGTGCCTGTGTGTGTGTGTGCCTGTGTGTGTGTGTGTGTGTGCCTGCGTGTGTGTGTCTGCGTGTGTGTGGCTACGTGAGTGTGTGTGTGTGTGTGTGTGTGTGTGCCTGTGTGTGTGTGTGTGCCTGTGTGTGTGTGTGTGTGCCTGCGTGTGTGTGTGTGTGCCTGCGTGTGTGTGTCTGCGTGTGTGTGGCTACATGTGCCTGTGTGTGTGTGTGTGCCTGTGTGTGTGCTTTAGAAGACACTGATTGCGTGTGTGAAGCCACGATAGGGCGCTCATCTCTGTGGCCCCCACTGTGCCCGGTTGACAGCGTCGGCGCTGCGTCTTCTTTTTTTAATGCCTTTACGAGCATACGAGTGTCGGCCCCTTTGTCCTCTGACGGGCAGCCTCTCTTATCTGCAGGGCCCAGCTGGAGAGCGAGAAGAAGAAGAGGGAGAACATTGAGCGCGAGAAGGAGCAGATGGAAAGAGAGAAGCAGGAGCTCATGATGCGTCTGTACGAGTTCGAAGAGAAGACCAAGAGGGCTGAGAAAGGTACAAGCCTAACGTGTGTGTGTGTGTGTGTGTGTGTGTGTGTGTGTGTGTGTGTGTGTGTGTGAGGGAGAGTAATAATATAAACATGACTGAGGTGTTATCCTGTGATTTTTTTTTTTTAAGGTTTAATCGACCATTTCATACTTAAAACAGACTGATTTTTGCAGGGCTGTGTGGTGGTTTACTGGCGAGACTTATTGACTTGAATCTAATGTCCACTTTAAGTATTAGAGATCCTCTGAGTGGATTGTTGTTGATTATTTATGTAGGTATTTATATACATATGTGTATGTTTGTATTTATTTATGCACATTTAGTGAGTTCTCCCAGTTATAGAAAATTCACTCTATTTCTATGACATTCAAATATGAACAGGGGTTATTACATGCTGACTCGTTCTTCAGTACTTTGTATAAGTTTTGCTCTATTTGATTTTGAATATAAATCAGTTGTAATTGTTCTGTGAAGTCCACTGACCTCTGCCAGTCTTGGCTGCTGTGCTGATATCTTCAGTTCCTGGGGTCCACAGATAAGACAGAGCTCCGTGGCTAGCTGCTCGGAGTAAGATGATTATCACTCTAACTGGCCTTTATGGAGACTCTCATGGCCTTATCCACCTTTCTATTTGCTGTTCCGGCAATATTTGATCTGAATCTGTGCCGTGCACAACCTATTGTTTATTAATTGTTCCTTTGTGTGTGTGTGTGTGTGTGTGTATGTGCATACTGTATGCCATGTGGTGCATGTGTATCGGTTACATAACTCAATATTTGAGTGTTATCACCTTGTATAGTGCACCAGTCCTGTCATTGATTAATTATTTGCGACGTCACTGTCATATCAGGAAATCTTGTCTTGTCAGGAAAAGCTGGGTACAGTAGGCCAAACTTTTATAGAGATATAGAGATACTTGTGTGTGTGTGTGTTTTTAATGTGTGTGTGAAATGTGGTTTTCACTCTGTGTGTGTTGATGGGGTTTTCGCTCTGTATATGTGTATGTGTTTTTAACTGTGTGTGTGTGTGTGTGTGTGTGTGTGTGTGTGTGTGTAGACCTGCAAGAGCAGATGCAGCGGGCGATGCAGCTGGAGCAGGAGCGGAGAAGAGCAGAGGAGGAGGCGGCGCGGCTGGAGGCCGACAGACAGGCCGCACTGCTGGCCAAGGAGGAGCTGGCCAGACAGGCCGAGGACCAGATGAAGAGCCAGGAGCAGCTGGTGAGACACACACACACACACACACACACACGCCCCCACACACACACACACACACACCGAATACATGCACACAGATTTACTCAGTCATCACACACGCACACATACATGATCATTCACTAGACAAACATAACCACACACACACACACACACACACACACACACACACACACACACACACACACACACATCAGTCTATTCATGTGCAGTGCTGTCCCAGTTGAAATGTGAGCCATGGACAGCAGTGTGTGGTCAGTGTCAGTGCTGTTCTCAGAGGCAGCTGGGATTCACAACAGGGCTGGGGAATAAGTCAGTGCAGAGGTGGCATTAGGACAGAGTTGGGTGTGTGTGTGTGTGTGTGTGTGTGTGTGTGTGTGAGTAATAGGCTACCTGGGCTGGCCGAAACCTGGCACCAAGGGGACAGTTGGCCAGAGCATCCACTGTTGTCACGCTGTTGTGTGGTCAGTTGCTAGGTGAAAGTGGCTCTGGTTTGCTGTCTCATGGCTGTGTCTCTGTCTTTCTTTTTTTGTACACACACACACACACACACACACACATACACACACACACAGGCCGCAGAGCTGGCGGAACACACTGCTAGGATCGCCCTGCTGGAGGAGGCCAGGAAACGCAAGGAGGACGAGGCCAGCACATGGCAACAGAGAGTGAGTTCTCCTCTTACACACACACACACACACACACACACACACACACACACACACTTTTCTCTCTCAATCCATCTCTCTCACACACACACAATCATTCACTTGCAAATTTACTTTTCTGTCTCTTCTTTCACATAGACTCTTTTCTTTCATCATGAATGAACAATAGTGAAATTTGAACAGTCAACATTTCAAATCTTTCCATCCTACCCTTTACCGTTCAAAGTGGCCATTGCTGAATAAAGCCATTATTGTTATTAATGATTAAATGTCTGTATTTCTCTTCTCACCTCTTTGTATCTTCCTTCCCAACCCTCTACCTCTCCACCTCTTAATCTCTGTTTCCCCCCTTCCTTTCCACCTCTCCACCTCGGCCTCTCTGTATCCCCCCCCATTTCTCTGTATCTCCTCTCCATCTCTATCTCTGTATCCCCCTTCCTCTCCACCTCTCCATCTCTTTATCTCTGTATCCCCCTTCCTCTCCACCTCTCCATCTCTTTATCTCTGTATCCCCCTTCCTCTCCACCTCTCCATCTCTTTATCCCCCTTCCTCTCCACCTCTCCATCTCTTTATCTCTGTATCCCCCCCTTCCTCTCCACCTCTCCATTTCTTTATCTCTGTATCCCTCCTTCCTCTCCATCTCTATCTCTGTATCCCCCTTTCCTCTCCACCTCTCCATCTCTTTATCTCTGTATCCCCCCCTTCCTCTCCACCTCTTCATGTCTTTATCTCTGTATCCCCCCTTCCTCTCCACCTCTTTATCCCCCCCTTCCGCGCTACCTCTCCATCTCTTTCTCTCTGTATCTCCCCTTCCTCTCCCCATCTCTCTGTATCCCCCCTTCCTGTCCATCTCTCTCTGTCTTTCCCCCAGGCCCAGAACGCACAGGACGACCTGCTGAAGACGCGCGAGGAGCTGCACCTGGTGCTGACGGTGCCGCCACCCCCCCCCCCCGTCATGGACCACCTGTACGACGGCGACGACGGCGAGGAGAGCACGAGCACGCACAGCGCCGAGCTGCAGAATGAGGGCTTCGATGACCACCGCCAGGAGGAGGAGCGCATCACCGAGGCCGAGAAGAACGAGCGCGTGCAGAAACAGCTGCTGGTGAGTGGGGAGACACACGCGCACACACACACACACATGCACGCACATACGCACGCACACACACACACATGTGCACGCACGCACACACATGCATATGATTTATGATGTATGTATTTAAAATACCTATTGGAAATACAAAATAGTTTTGTGATTTGTATTTTATTGGGTAAAAATGGCTTCATATTTTGTAACTGTGGATTTCTGTAGTTTAAAAATACTGCTAAATATTTTGCTAACACCAATACATTTGGTGATACAATGACTTCATAAAAGTGCAAAACAATGAATGAAGCCTCTGACTGGTCCTAATTTAGTAATTTACCAAGACTTGTTGTGATCAGAATATTGAGATTCAGGAAGATGAGCCAGTGCAAGATGAGTAACACGTAGGTTGCTCACACACAATACACCCCGCTATCACACCACCACAAGTTTCTGAGACCTTTAATCATCTTTTAATCAGTTTCTGAGACCTTTAATCATCATCTTTGTCTTTAGTTAAAAACCAACTAAAAGGGAAATTATCAACAGCTTTACACAGTGCAATATCAAGCATTCTGGCCAAACACTGACAATGAGACTTTATTGTCCGTAATATATGACTATCATTTGAAATTGTTATTTTAAGGTAAAAAACTGCATTGGGTTGCTTTAAAAGCCCACATTCTGTGTCTCTCAATGGGTTAAAGGGTTAGTTTGTACCACTTGACAAGTTCAGTTGTGATTTTTTTAATACATCTCTGATACAGTAGGCTATGAGATGACAGGCAGGTCAGCATAGTTGATCTGTTTGCAGATTTATGGCATGCCTCATAGGCAGAGAAAAGCTGGTGCTCTCAAACACAGTCCACTTTATCAGGAGTCAACGTACTGATGCAGGAATAGATTAAATGGACAGATATGGAAGGTTTGCAAAGGGATTTCATGCTCCCTTTAAAATACAAAATTACAAAAGGGTTCTCGACTGTTGTTGAAAGAAATGGCTGATCTTTAATGCAATATCTACGTTGGCCATTATCAGCAACCATTCATCCAATGTTCCAAAGGCACATTCTGTTTACTAATCTGATATCATTGTAAAAGGCTAACTGAGAACATGGAGATCCCTTTTGCAATTGTGTAAGCACATAATGTAATCTGAAAACTGCTGCCCTGATAAAAAAAAATAAATAAATAAATAATTTAAAAAAATAAATCTTCTGTCTATAATGGAGTGGAATGGAAATTTCGAAATGACCCCAAACTTTTGAACGGCAGTGTACATACATACACACTGTGGCCGCCCGGCCGTGCGAGACCTAACAGTGGGTCAACTAATGGAAGCAAAGCAGGCAGACACAGAGGTTGCAGTGAAATAAACGTAGGAATTTATTTATAATATGTGGGGAAAGGGGATAGGGAGCAGAAGGCAAGTCAAATCTTCGCAGTGCTGGACCGAGGCAGTCAGAGGGCACGTGCCGACTTCTGAGATAAAGGAAAGAGAGGGAGAGACGCACAAGATAACGTTAGTGGTGAGTGCGGACGCTGCCACTGACCTAGCCACCCGGCCCTCCTGGTCGACTTGGTGTGTCGTCCTCGAAATTCAGGCCCTCTCTCCTGTTCCAGCCGTCGTATCTTCCAGCAACACGATCACCTTCACTTCACTTTCACACAGATAAGTTCCACTTCAGTTCAACAAAGGAGATTCAAAGTTCCATAACAGGCAAACAGGGACAGGTTACTTCTGAAAAGGGTGGCCGTAGGCCCTTACCCTGAGACTGGCTTTGACGTCTGGTCTCCACTCTGCCAAAGCTCAAGCCAGTCTGCCTGAGGTTTGGCCTGTTGAGCTTTAAGAAGGCAGCTAATTGCCCGATTGCCTCTGATCAGGTGCACAGGGTTAATCACTGACATCTGGGTGGGGCTGAACTTCCTAAGGCATGTGTAAGTGTGTTCCTCCCAGCCAATACTATGCCTCTCATCTGCCTTTGCTGGCAGCCATGTGGGGCACTGATCCCTGACTGAGCCCCACACACACACACACACACACACACTTACGCATTCTTATGTCATGAGGAGAAGAACAAGAGAGGGCATACACACACACACACACACACACACACACACACATATATACAGTTTTTGCCACAGGACAGCGGGGTTCCCTCTTAATGGGTGGCATTCCTGCCTCCTTGCATTCCCTGGAACAGGCTGAGCTTCATCACTCACGCGTGGCCTACTGTCAGGCCAGCTGATTCCTATCTGCTCGTTAGGTAGCTGTGATTATCTCTTTGGATGACGTCAGTATGTAGCTCAATAGAGGCCTCCTTAGCTATACGAAGCCTCATTAGCGTATACATTTTTTTTTTTATCACTTCCTTGTGGAATTTTTTTATGCCATTTCCTTATGAGACTCACTTACCCAAAGCTCCTCTCATTACTGACATAGACACATTATCTGTGTGTGAGCGCTTTCACTGAAACACTGGGCTGTCAGGGTCTTGCTTTACCTGTTCCTCGACTAAATGATGAGTTATAGAAACACCTGGCATACCTTATGGCATTTGACACTTACTGAGTCTAACACCCAAACTCTCTTAATCTCTCCCTCCTTCTCTCTCTCCCTCCTCTCTTTCTTTCTTTCTTTCTTTCTTTCTTTCTTTCTTTCCCTCTCTCTCCCTCCCTCCCTCCCTCTCTCCCAGGCCCTGACCTCTGAGCTGGCCCACGCTCGTGACGACACAAAGAAGACCCAGAACGACATCTTGCACACAGAGAACATGCGTGCTGGACGAGACAAGTACAAGACCCTGCGGCAGATCCGACAGGGCAACACCAAGCAGCGCATTGACGAGTTTGAAGCCTTATAAGAGCAACCCCACACCCTACCCCCACCCCACCCTACTCCTAGTGAGAGGGGCTGTTATTATACCCCCAACCTGCCATCCTCTGAGAACCTAAGCCCCCTATGCCATACCCTTTCTGAGTGGTCACTGCCAGAAACACACACACACACACACACACACACACACTCACACACACTGTGTATATATATATATATATATATATATATATATATATGTATGTGTGTGTGTGTATATACACAGACCAGTAATTAGAGGCACTTTTTGACAGGAACATGATGCATCTCATGTTCTTCCCTGTGTGTGCATAGACACGTGTGCTAACACACACACACACACACACACACACACACACATAAACCAACACTGCATATAGACATACATACACCACTACCTTCTCAAGACCACTATTGTCAATGGCATGCCGCCTTTTGCTATGCCGTGTGTGCAAAGATTGTAGCTCTGCTCTTTGCCACAGCACAAAACAACCGCAACATGAGTGTCATTCAAACCACCCAGTGCCAAAAAAACTCTTTTTTTTTCCCCTTTAGTCCTAGCTTGAGATGAAGTTCCTATCTGACTGTATATCCCCGCAACCAAAATTGCCATTTTGTTTTTGCTTCTAAACCCTGAGCAGAAAGGCTTGGAGAGGTGGCAGAGGGAGTGAAGAGGCAGTACATGGCAACATGTAAAGGAAAATGAAGTATCGTTAAACCAGAGCATTGACTCTGGAGTTTAGTCTTAGTTTTTGTTGTAGCTGAAGTTGGAAAGGGCAATTTACTGATTTTTGTATTTATCAATTTCTTCTTTTGCTCTTTGTTTTGATTGGACCACTCAGAAAAGGGAATTACAGTATAAAACCTAAACTTTTCTGAAAGGAAAATGTGTATGTTTTTTGTTTTGTGTCTTTTTTCCACATTATATTTTGAACACTTCTGTTTAATACCTGCTCTAGCTAAAAAAAAGTCATTCTTAGTTAAATATTTATACTCATACATGGGTCATCTACTTGGTTTGTATATTTTTGCTATTATACTAATGATCACAAGCAGTGTAATATTATCAAAGGTTCTATATTGACCAAAAATAATTACAATAGCTAGGTTTCTATTTCTGCTCTGTAAAAGATCACTAAATTAAGAGATTTTTGTAAATTATTATATTTTTACTTTAGACAGTACTTAAGCTGCATGTTATTCAAAAGATTTTTTTTTTTTAATTCTAGGTACTTTTTGATTGACACAGTCACTTGACTGTGGTTGCATCTTTTCTGATGAGGGATTTTAACTGACCCCCATTCTTGTCCCTGACCCCCATCTTTGAAGAAAAGATTCAGTTCCCCCCCCCCCTTAGTTTCTCTGTTATTCCTGTAACGCAACCAGAGAAAATTCTTCTCTCCTACCCACCAGCAGGGTGGCTGATCTCTATGTTTACAGTATGAGCAGCCATTTCTGTTCAGTTGTATTAGTTTTTCTGTTCCGGCATTGCCATATTTTGCCTGTCGGTCAGATAGTAACAAAGACGCCCTCTTTACACTGTGGTGTACGGGCGTAGGTCAGCACCTCACCTGTGAAGATCACCTCTCATTGTTCATTACAGGACTCCATTCCAAGTACCAGCAATCCCCTCTAAGTCCAGTTCTAGGAAACTGGAGAAGCTGAATGTACTGTATAGAGTAGATGCATATAGGCATGACGCTGCTCTGCATGTCTAATTCACTCTCCACCATGTACAAATGATCTGAGTGCAGCTCTGAAATTGCCTTTCATGTTCGCTTGGAGAAAAGGGAGTTATAGCTGTCCTCAGAACAGTGGCTAAGGGCTAAGGGTCACCATGTAGCACCATCCACACCATACACAGATGGGAATGTCCTGGTGTTCATAACTTAGTCGCATTCCAACTGGATTTTTATTTTGTTTTGTTTTTCTTTTTATTTAAATTGAGGTGTTCAACTTTATTGGCAATAAAGAAAATCTCATGATTTCATTCACTGTGTTTTGTGTCACTTTGTGTCAATACTCAATTCTCAAAGGCCTTTGTTTAAAAAAAAAAACAAATCTGGATTTATTTGTATATTTAATTGTTACATATAAAAACAAGTCCATAAGTTAATAAATAAATAAAAATACATAACAAAAATGACTAAACAGGCTGACGCATGCAAATGGTGTCTATTATACATGTGCTGATAAATGGAACAGTCATGTCTATTTAATTGTTCATGAGTCACTTGGTTTGTGTATTCCTGGCACAGACAAACATCAAATCAACTTTGTTCAATTAATTTTCATATCCAATTCTGTAGCATCTTTTGCACAGTATATTCATGACTTATATATAATGTGAACGTAAAAATGTTGATTTATAAATAATGTGTGGAATGTGTGTGTGCATTGGAGGGGGGGGGGTATCCATTAGATAATACTTTGTGCACAAGAGCAACAGAGAGAAACGTCTCACTCTCATTTCTCTTGTTTCTGTGCTACTGTAGGTTGTCATGGTTTCCTGTTGTTTACATTGGCACGCAGGGGTAGGCTGACGTTGTGCCACACATTCGGTGTCTGTTGTAAAGGTTGCCAGGACAACCCTTCAGATGTTGATGGAGTGAAAGAAAGAGAGAGAGGGAGAGAAACGACAGGTTAATGACATCATTGTTTCTGGAGAGGACAAAACCAGGTCTGTGAGACCGATCATTTTAGTCTCAGATACTCCCTCACTCTCATTCTCACTCACTCTATGTTTACCTCTTCTCTCTCTCTCTCACCCTAACTTTCTCACCACCCATCTCTCTCTCTCTCTCTCCATACTCTCTCTTCCTCCTTTCCACCACTTGGCAGCCATATTGCAATGCTTTTTGGGCACTTATCGGGCATCTATTTCAGCAGAAATACGTGTGCGCAAGGCTTCACGGCACCAACCTTGCTCCAGTGGCACATGATTGGCACAATGTCTTCACAACACCACATGATTGGCTCAATGTATTGTCGACGTTTTGCCACGGAAGGGGTGGGATATGTCTAGACAACGGCCATATTGGCGTTACAAACTAGCCCCATGCATTTCTATGGAGGATTTTTTGAGTGCTGTGTCTCCTCATTAGAAAGTCTCTGCCCTTCCTCTTTCCAAATATGTCTGTCTGTCCACACTGTCCAATGGCCAGTGCACTATGAGAGCACCGTGATTCAACCAGCTCAAACAGTGCTCACCTTCCCCAGCGTGTAGTGTGGCCGTCCCCAGTAGCCGGTCGGTGACACTGAAGGGCGCGTGCTCCCAGAGGCCCAGCACCAGCGAGGCGTCGTGCAGCTCGTGGGCCGTGACCCTGCTGAAGAGCAGCTGGTGCGCCCACTCCAGGCTCGAGCTCCGCTTCACCACCGGGGTCCTCTGCACCAGCTCCCGCTGCCCTGGCAGGACCAGACAACTACACACACACACACACACACACACACACACACACACACACACATACACACACACATTTAAATTCTTTACTTGGATTAGAAGATAAGCATATATCATGGCATAATCCTGAAGAAAGGAAGGTGTACAACAGCAGCCAATATCCCAGTCCATTATGCACATTAGGGGTAAAGATGGCACCTACGCCTCCATATGTAGAGGCATATGGTGGCGTAGATGCCACCTTTACACACACACACACACACACATAGACCATACATATTCGCTGTTGTTGAATCTGTTTGGTGATAAGGTGCAATGTAATGGTAGAAGTGTTCACTATACCGAGTGGATATGTGTGCACTTAATACTGTGTGTGACCACACATACACACCCACACATACAAACAAACAAACAATCCAGGGTTGTCACTCACCCCTTGATAAACGAGGACCAGGGTTTTGAACTGGACAGGTTCTGAACACCGATGATGAGAACAGTGAGCTGCCCAACTTCAAAGGGGCCAATGCCTGCAAACAGACACAGGAAATGACATCATTTGTCAGGGCTCAGTTAAAAAGTTAAATTTCACTGCTCTCAAAGGAAAGACTGGTGTGAGGATATCTGATGCAATAGCCAGGTTTTAACACTTGTGTTTAAAACACACCACTGGTCTTTATGTAATTCTTTCAAAAAAAATCTATCTATTTAAACATTTTATATATTTTGATCTTCTGAGAGATTCACCCCAGATGTTCACACTCTTTGATCAGATATCTATTTGGGGTGTGGGTATTTTGACTGCAAAGTAGTGGTGTTCCTAGTGGTTTGATAAAGTAGCAGATGTGTGTGTGTGTGTGTGTGTGTGTGTGTGTGTGTTTTCCTCACCAGTGCTGTTCATCTTGCAGATCTGGGTGAGAGATGAGAACTTGACTCTTAGAATCAGCTCTCCAATAACTTGTTCCATATCGACCCCTACTGGCCGTTCAGTCTAAAGACATGAAAAACACCAGTTAGTCCAGAAATGGGGTCTGTTTCATTCTCTATCAAAGTTTCAGATCTAGAGAGCCTGAGATTTGGAACAAATTACATTAACTTGTTTACTGAAAGTTTGAGGATTAAGCCCATTATTTGATTTATTTACTACTACAGTTGTTTGACTCCCAAATCATTTAATTGCCTTGGCACTGTAGTTAATTTAGCTTTTTGAAGCAGCCACTGGATTAACACTATTTAGCTGTGTTAAAGGCTGTACCTTGGGACAGAGAGGGTACCACATCAGCCCTTGCGTGCTGGGGTCTTCAAAACTCCACCTGTCCAGGGGAATGAGAACCTCTCCCAGGAGGACCTTCCGTCTGAGGGTCTCCGCGTGCCACACCGAGGCCTGTCAGCGTGCGCGTGGCCAGCAGCTCCCGAGCGATGGAACACTGTGGAGCGCAGAAGGAGAGTATAAGTAGTAAGTATATAGACCCTTTCAACAATAAAAACAAAAACAATGCTTGAACGTTCTATTTGGTTCCCAATCTACTTCCTCTGCATTAACATAACATATGGAATGTTAAAACAGAAGCCTTGTGGGGCCAACTATGATGCTGATAATGGAACTCTCTTGAAAGGGTCTATATGAAGGGTTCAGGTGCAAAAGCCTCTAAATGCCACCTACGTCAAAAATTAGATAAAGATGGTGAGTGGATGCTCTCCACACATAGTATACGTTAGTCAAATAATTTAACTTCAAAACCCACTAAATACCACTCTCTTCCTGGTCTGAAATATCGATTTATAGGCAAAAACCTATAGGAGCCCCCCAACCCCCCTCACGCAGCCTATCAGGACTATTAGTCAATGATCATGTTAATTAATCATGCAGTTCAATCAATCTCATACACCCATATTACAATGAGCTCATATCATTCGAATGAGTTGATGTCCTCGCCATCAACTAGCTAAATAATATGCTTAAACCAACACATGTCATAAGTCTATGTCATAAATGGGATATGAAAGCTAATCTATGGCTTCTCTGTTGAGATTGACTGATTGCAATTCAATCATCTGTGTGAAAACACACTGTGAAAACTGAACAGCAAAGATGACGTATAATTGTCATAATGGCAAAGAAATTAAAAGAAATGTTATACTTGTTGCAGGATGTTGTTTTTGGCTAGCGGATGCCATATATTGCTGGTGGTTTGTGTTAGCCTAATTAAGATAACATCACGTAACATCAGGAAGGAAGTATGAAGTAACTTGAAAAGCAAGATTAATGTGCTGCAGCTTAGAATGAAAACAAAATAGAAGCATGGATTGAAGTCAAAAGTACCATTTTAGGTTGTCATTAGTCTTAGTAATAAGTTTCCATAAACTTCAAAAAATGTAGATGATGATGCCATCTTTGCCCATATACAGAGGGGATTTCAAATTATCACACCTGTTAAACTCTTGCAGGGACGAAGCAGTCTGAAATGCAGACGTTTTGCTCTACACACTTTTGTCCTCTGCCTTCGACTGGGTAGTATGTACATGCTTAGCAAACTTTGAGTTTTGCTACCCCAGAGCTAACTTGCAATGCATCTTGCCATAAGTAATTAGCTTCAATTAACACCCGGATCTCCTTATATGGGCAAGGATGGCAGCTTTGGATCATTTTTGTAGGCAAACTTCAGAGGTCTATTGTGATATACACCCCTCCTTGCCCCCTTGGCTTGTCTTTCTCAGGTACCGGCGGTCCGATCCAGCACAATCACATCATTAAATTGACGAGCCGGTCAGTACTCTCACCTGTAAGGTCTCCTGGAAGACAGGCTCTGTTGTGTTCTTCATGACGGCTGTCTTCATCTTAGTGCTCTGTGATTTGTCGGGCAGCAGGTAGACCTTCACATAGCTAAGAGAGGAGTAAGACACATGCACACATAAGCATAAAGAAGCAAGAGAGCATTCTTTATCATCATCATCATCATCATAGTCACTCATATCATCATTGTTTTCATAATGTAAACAGTCATTTTTGAGTTGACACAGCAGAAGCTCAGTCAACAGATATACCTTGGAAATAACAACTCAAATTTGTTAGTGGACTACTGTGTGACTGTTTTTGAGGATGCTAAAGAAAAATAGCTACTAGTTAGATTTAACAACATTTTAATTTTAATTTTTGTTTTCGAATGGCTCCTAAATATAAAGCTATGGCAAAAGTAGTAAACCTCTAGGCAACTCTCTTCTCTATCTGCTCTTTCTTTAAATACACCATGAAATAATATAAGGTTACACTTTACTTGACAGTAATGACATAAGAGTGACATGACACTGTCATGAACGTGTCATAAACAAGTCATAAATGTTTATGACATAACGCTTCTGTTATTAAGTGACATTCGTTTTTGTCATAACAAATTAGGATTAGGATTAGGGTTAGGTTTTGGATTAGGATTAGGGTTAGAGTTAGGGTTAGGGTTAGGATCAGGGTTACGGTTAGGGCTCATGTGTCATGACAGTGTCATGTGTTCATGACAGTGTCATGTCACTCTCATGTCGATACTGTCAAGTAAAGTGTTACCGAATATGATATGATCAATGAATACGATATGATCATGGCCCTACTGACATAACGTCATTCATGACACAGCTTAGTTTAGTTTTTCAGTACTAGTCTATTTAGACATCAAGATGTCACAATCATCACTGAGGAAGGTTAGAGCAGCCGTTCTCTTCAGTTCCAGAGAAATGTATAAATGAGGTGTTATCTGTACTGACGGGTGGCACTTTTTCTTCTTGGCGTCTCCATGGGTGAGGTTCCGACAGGCTCCCACGACCACCTCCAGGCAGGAGGAGCTAAAGCTGTAGGCCAGAGCCAGCTCCAACTCCCCCGTCACACTGGAGCTCTCGACCAGGCCGCAGTCTGTACCGGTGCTACTGATGCTGCCCTGTCAACAACAACAACAACAACAACAATGATGAAGTCAATACACGTATATGATAACTGCTTCAACCTAGAAAACACATTAAATCAAAAACACAGACACACACATACATACATACATACTACATACACACACACACACACACACAGCCACAAGCCATATTTAGAAGCCTGCAGTGGGCCAAAGTTTCATATTCAACATAAAAAGCTTCCTATAAACAAATTTAGAATTTAGATTTTCACTTGTTCTCCTGTCTTCCTCTGTCGCAGCACAACAACCACAAGCCGTAACACACACACACACACACACACACACACACACACACTCACACACACACACATTTTAATCTATTAATCAGAAACAGCAGAGCAACACAGATGTATTTTGCAAGCCATGAAACAGGATGATTTACTGATAAAGTGTTTTCCGTTGATGCTGCTCTCTGTTAGTGTGCTGTCCTTGACTTCATCCCTTAGTGTGTGATGTGATACCTTAAAACCACATTGCACCCCACCCAGTGGATGCATAAATAACACTTGAAGATTCATGCAAGCAGTGAGCATTATTACTGATTAGCATCTGAACATATGCAGAGCCAAACATAGTTGGACTTGCACACACACGCATTCTGCACCAACAGAAATACACACACAAACACATGCACAGCAACGCTCACACAAATCACGGACACATGCACACACACACACACACACACACACACACACACACACACATACCCTCTTCTCTCCAGAGTAGCCTGAACTCTGTGATGAATCCTCATCAGTACAGAGAGGTGAGGATGACCTTCTCCTCTCCTGCTCCTTACTCCTGTTAAAAAGGTTGGACAGGCTCGCTACTTTGGTTAGCTGCAGGGACAAGAAAACAAACACCACAACAAACAAACAAACAGACAAACATTTTTTTAATGTAATTCAGTGTAATACATTTGCTCCCACTGTGTTTTCAGTGGTTAACAGTGGATTTAGTATCCATGTAGTTTAGTAGTAACCTTGTAGATGTATATTTATGTATATAGATTTAGTATCACATGGCCTTCTGTGATTAGCCTTACACTGGCAGATTTATTGATGGCAGTCTCTGATTTGCTTTTCCGGTCTGTGTTGTGTCTTTGGTCGTATTCCACAGTAAGCAGGGCTGGCTCTGCCCTAACATCTTCTTGAGACTTGGAGATTTCTGCATTGAGGTGTAAGCATGTCATAATTAAGACAAACAATCAACCGACTAACACTAGACACCAATTCACTGATTGATTGAACTGCATCAAAATGTCATGAACTTAATTTCAGTTAAACAGTTCACTTCAAAGACACATGTGCTAGATAAGGAGAAACCTGTTTCAGAATGCCTCTAATGCCGCTGACGTAGGCACTTACTTTTGATGTGGGTTGTGAACGACATCATCAGATTTTCCATGGATTTCGTGAATGGTTTTGGGCTTCCTTTAGAGTTTGTCCAGTCCTGAAATAGTAACATAATAATAACAGTAATAAATAAGTTTATGTGTTTTAGTCCTTTTAGTCCTGCATTGCATTGATTGTTTGCATTAGGCGATTCAGTTTACCGGTAATCTGCTAAACGGTGGTGAGGACACGCACGGTGGAGGGGTGGGTGGGACAATTGAAATATTACTGAAACAAAGGCAAAATGTTTCAGCATCAGTTGACTAATAAAAATAATTTAAAAAGAAAATACATATTTTAAAGGAAATATTTGATATTCTTCGTCAGTGTCTGAATACCTTAGCCTTTGGTAGGATCTAAGTAGTATTTCTCCGATGCTCTCACGTTTGTCTGTGAAGGGCCAGTCAGAAATGAAAAGGAATAAGGGCTGCAGTTCAGCAAAAATGTCACACGGTTTGATCAAATATTCCTGTGCTATTCTTCTGGGGTATGTCTCAGCAAAGCAGAGGAAATTATACATTATTCAGGAAAATGTTTTTTCCTCATAAAACAACACCAAGCCACGACTGAGTTTTTAGTCTTACACATATTCACATTCCAAGTGATGAGTGAGAGAGAGATGAGGGCAAAAGTAGGCCTTTATCTACTGAAGACTGCAGTCTCAGGTGTGTTATAGTCATCTGTTCCTTTGCATCCCTTCCAGAAAGGTACAGAAATGACTTACTCTCACCTCTAGCTAAATTTCTATGAAGAAAAGCATGCTGTAAATGGAAACCACAAGTCAAATGTGACTCAGCCCAACTTTAGGGAACCAAACATTTCCAGTCTGTTTAGTGTGTGATTGAGTGGTGAGATTGTGGTGTTTCTTCTCAACTGAGTAAGAAACATTGCACTATGCTGGTGTACTGTAACAACTCAGTTGAATAGAAAAGGTCAGCGTAGCATGGACCCTACCGACTACGCCAAACTCTTCTACGCAAAAATCTTCTACTGTCTCTATTGTACAGTGGAATTTTTTTTTTATGTATATTACTTTTTCTGCTGTAAGTGCATGTTGTGTGTCTGTACTGTATGCTATGAGACCTTGAATTTCCCCTTGGGGATCAATAAAGTATCTATCTATTTATCTATCTATCTAAACTAGCATGCATGCCTACCTGCTTCTCTGGGAAACTTCCTTGCTCGCTCCTCCATGAACCATTCACCAGATTTGATCTTAACTTGCCTGTGGGAGAAAAAAGACGTGGGTTTGCTGAACACTTTCATTCTGTTGGTTCGGTTCTACGGGTCACACTGCAAAGGGCCGTGTGCCGAACCCTGTTGTTGCTAAGAATGAGATTGTGATTAGTCCAACTAAATCAGTCAATCTAATCATAACAGGGAGGCCACACTGGGTCCACAACTGAAGCACTCTGTTCGGGTAGCATAAAAATAGTCTATTAGTCTTTTTTAGAACGTATACTGTATGCCGCTGTCATGTATGGTGTAACCAGTTCCATTTATTATAGTGGAAGCTATTTGTTGCAACGGAAGCTTTACAAGAATCCCGTATTTAGCACCCTAGTTGGTAGTAATCAATAGTAGTATTAGTACCCTAATTGGTAGTAATCAGTGGTCTCTAAGCCAAACTGAAATAAACAGCCCTTGGTCATACCTGTGGGCATGGCAGACAGTACACTTCCACTCGTGGGGGCTCATGCAGACCCGGCACTTGCTGCAGATGCGGTGGCTGCAGCCTCGACACACGGCGCCACAATTCCAGAGCTTTCCGAGGGGTCTCTGACAGCGTGCGCATGTCCGCTCGCTGTACTGCCGGGAGAAACTCTTGGCCCCACGCCGCCGCAACTCCTGAAGCTCCAGCCTCAGTCGCCTGACGAGAAGGGAAACGCAAGTTCAAACACATCTCAGTGAATTTACCAAGAGTACTCAGGTTTGCAAACTAAAAGAGGAACACACATTTCTTTGAGGACATGTAAAGACTAATACGGCAAAAAATCAGAAGATTGATACTGATACTTGATTGATACTTCTATTTACAGTTATATCAGACTGCAACTTCAATGCCACCAATTAACCAATTAATCTATAACACATTGAGTTATTAGTTAGACCTGGTAGAAAAAATATTTTTTACTTTTACAGTATGGTTCTGACAAAAAAACAAAGCTTATTGTCTCTCCACAGACATCAGGACAGAGATAATTTCCAGGTGACATACCTTATTCTATCCTCATCCAGACAGCGCAAGACTTTATCTCGCTGGAGAACTTCCAGAACTTTCTCTCTCTCCACAGCTTGGAGTAGACTGAGATCCATGATGCTGGAACACTTAAGGGATTTTCACTTTTTATCCGAATCTAAGTCTCTAGAGCATATCCACAGGTACAGACGCATACACCGCTGAGATGGCCTTTCTTTCTTTTTGTAGTCCTTTCGAAAGGGTCTTTGTATCACAAGCTCTCTTACTAAAACAGAGAGGTCAAAGATAAGATGTCTAACTGATCTCTAGAAAAGATTCTAGACTCGGATCAAAAGATGAGTGTGTATTTTATCAAAACCGTGTCCTGCGACGTGACTTCCCGGTGATGTTAAGAGCACGTCACAGAAGAGAAAAAAAGGTCCTGAATGTCTTGATCACAGTGTTCCGACCCATCGGACCATGCATTGGTGCTCTAACCAATGAACCGTGGTTCAGCAGAATCACTGAATAATCCACTTGTCTTGCTGTCTGTTAAGGTAGAGCTGTACTCCTCTCTTCTCCTGATGAGCTGGCAATCCAAAGAGATGTGTTTGCCTAAAGATCCTAAAAAACAAAGAACAAAGACTTTCTGACACATTCTGTCTCCAAATGGTTTTCATCTGTCTGCAGTAAATTGATTTGTATATGGGAGGTAGGGGATAATCGCTAAAAGAAATCCTTTGACAAAAGAAATCCGATGTCTTATACAATCAAACCGCAGCCTTGACTACAAAGAAACCACAGGCTGTGGGGCATAGTGCATCACACACACACACACACACACACACACAAACAAACACACAGATTCACATAGTCAAACACACACAGAGTCAAGCCCACATGAACATGCAAACACACCGACACACACACACACACACACACACACACACACACACACACACACACACACACACACACACACACACACAGTAAATGCCAAGCCCTAAATTATTGATGTCTTTGCTTTTTCTAGTGTTTCTAGTTTTTTCTATCTGTTCCTCTAACACTGGGAGACTGAAAGGTGGGGGCAGTCATATCAGTCGTAATTCAGTTGGTCCTTGTGCTGGGAGATAAAGGACCAGTGGCATTATCCCGCTAAGCCAGGAGCAACAGCAACCCGTAAAAGCCTTTTAGTGCCAAATTCAATCAGTCCAACTATAGTGACTGTGCATCTATTGACCATGGCCTAAGGACACTGATTGGGACATTGTTGTTGTGTGACTGTGTTTTGTCATGTCACAAAGAGGATGAATAGGACAGAGGATGTGGCTGAACAGGGATGATTTGCCTTCCTGTCCCCAAATAATGAGAAGTTACTCGCTCTAATGGGCTCGCACAGCTACCCTGACAGAGTTACATATCAGTGTTCTTCAAGCCCTGTGAGCCATCTGTCACTCAGTCTAAGTTATCTTGCTGAGAAATTGAGTTCAGAAATGGCACCAGGTTGCATACTTTTTAGAACAAACCTAAAACATTTAATGCTTTGGTCAAAGAAAGACATTTGATGTGCATGTGAAAATGCATGCCACTCGGTACATGGTTGACTGAAGATGCCCATGTCTGAGTAAAGACTTCCTCATGTGCCCCAAGAGTCTGAAGTATGCCTGTGTGAAATTTTCATGAGTCTTTTTCGAGCATTGTTGTTCGCAGGCAAACTAGCTCCACAGGACCGCTCTGGAAAGAGGTTGCTACAATAGAGGCACATTGAAGGAAATTAAGCTGCTTTAATAGCTGTGTCATGACTTTTTCATAATGCTATACCTATTGTGTATTCATATTTTGTCATATTTGCAAAAAAGGTACTACACCATACAGTAACCACATATACCCAAATATACTCGTCTCCCTCACTTTCTCTCTCTCTCTCTATCTCTCCCTCTTTCACTCAAACATGCACACATTTCTCTCAAACATGCACACAGACACACACATACATGCACACAGACACAGTGTTGCATTTACACAACACTGAACCACTATGTGCAGTGCAGAGAAGATGGTAGATGCACTATATCGATGCACTCTGCACAAAACCCCAAAGTTGCATGCACACGGTCATGCAAAATTTAAAGCCTTTTAATCTTGATAGAAACATAGAAAACATATATCTTAGAATGAACTTCACTACAGCAACTTTATGCATAGATGTATAGACGTGTTCATAGATGTGTTCTGATATGTTTGAGTTTGGAAAGTACTTCTTAAATCAAATATAGGCTAAATGCCAGGGAATGCATTAAATCGAATCAACTGTACCATGATCTGTTGTAAGGATAATGGGACATTATTATCAAAATATCAATGTTGATAACTGGTACTTGGGCAGCAGATTTACTCATCACTATGTCCAAATAGCAACTGTTTACAGTTTACTTTTATGTAATGTCACAAACTGTGTCTGTACTAGAGAGCTATTATTTTATCATGTTTATTTATGTAAGTCCATTGGTAGTATTAGGTTATTACTAAAGGTGAGATTGTAGCATAGAACTTATCAATGACCCTGTCTACACAGCAGTTAATGACTTGTGACAGTCAGAATGTGAAAGTCCAGATAGTAAGTAGCCTACACAGAATGTGAGTGCTGCTACTGTACATTGAAAATATATGAGTGTAAACTTGACTTTGACAGCCTATTAGACTACTACATTCAACTGATCTGTAACGGGTCTTGACAAAACGGTGCAAAGTAGTTTTCTTCAGATTCTGATAACATGCCAACAGCTGTCAGCTATACAAAGCCAGTAGGCCTATGAGATATGTTTGATAACATGAAAGGGACCAATAACACCATATCGCCTCATAAAACAAGTGATAATATGAATCTAAACAGCAAAAGGAGATATTTGCATTAGGCTACAATGCAAACACAAACAAAACAAAGCTGTTGGACTGATGTACGAAGGAACATCAGGTACAGCCGCCGCCACACCAAAGCATTTCTGGGAACCGAAAACCCTTAGAAGTGACTTCCGACATGCGCCAGAGACTTACCTCAGTGTCAGATGTGACGCCTCTCGTCTAGAACTGCTTGTCTGCAGCTGTAACAGCTGAGACGAGTGTGACAGTTTTATAGGGGGCCCTGGGAGAGGAAATGCATGTCACTGTTGGCTTCCTGCAGATTTACTTAAAATGTCGTGAGGGTCTGCTTGGCCGTTAGTGGTGATGACTCTTTTTACCTGAAGTCACAGTTTCTCAAACTGTTGCGGACAATGTGTGGTCATACAGAGAAACAGTTGGTGGTGGTGACATGAGTCTTTTTACCCGTACCTATGGCACGCACACACACAAACACACAGAAAGAGAGAGAGAGAGAAAGAAAGAAAGAAAGAAAGAAAGAAAGAGAGAGAGAGAGAGAGAGAGAGAGAGAGAGAAGTGGTCATACTGAGATAAGAATGAGGGATGACATGGTGCACTTTTGGCAGATATTGTCTTACCCATTCCTGAGCACCCACCACTCCACACAGCAAGCATGCACTGCTTACAGTCACTATGATGGGGAACCCCAGGCTAAAATGAGCTTGAATGACTGTGCTTTGCCTCAGAAGGAGGGCAAATGCCTCAGTAGGAGGGTAACCGGACTAATAATCTATGTGAAAACTTCCAGGAAGAACTGATCTTATCTCTCTAAAGGAACTGTAATACTCTTCTCCATTGATTTCTCTCTCTCTCTCTCACACACACACACAAAACACACACACACACACACACACACACACACAGACACACAGCAATCACATATGAAAACATACACACACATACTCGTCTCGTACATACAGGGGGACAGGTTATGCTGACACGTTGTGGGGAATACCGCAGTCACAATTAAAGGTGACCACGTTCTCATGAAGAGTTTCAACGGGTCAGCATACCACAGACAACTTCCCGTAAGGGCTGTATTAGAATGCTCCCATCCCCCATCCAGCCCCCCGCACCCACGCACACAAACTCTCACGACCATTTCAGCTAGTTGCATAGGCAGATAGGCTTTAACCCTGCGGTGTCTGCAGTGGGCTAATGCATGCAAAAGTACACTGCATGCACAGCCTTGTTTCAAGCTGCGGTATTCCTACATTCAGGGCCTACTGAAAATGAATCAACCAATTTGCTGACTCTGAAGAATAGGTTTAAATGGAAGAAGGATATACACAAGTTCACGCGCGAATCCCCGGGTGCCGCCATAACGCTACCAAATGCATTTCATTTCCGCCGGAAGTGGTTTGCGCAGCGTCTGCCGGTGTAAACACAGCGATTTCCATGCTAGCTTGGGATCACGGTTCTACCACTTTTACTGGAGATGGCGTTATTCTCCCCCACCCGAATTCAGTGCAGAACTGGGAGGATAACATGACGACGTGGCCCAGCATAACGTACAGCAAGATTTGCTCCTACTTCGTGCAATCCTTAGCAATAGATGGAAAAGCAATGGACAATCTGAAAGCCTCCGAGGCATATCAATACCTGCACAGCAACAAAGTCGGTTGTGTCATGTCATACAAACATGATCGTTTTGTTTATCTGAAAGCAAATGTAGAGCCTAGCCAGTGTTTGAACAATGCGTGGCATATAGCTTGGGTGCTTGTAACTGAAGCTGGAGAAGTCAAAACTGCGGGATGTACGTGTGTTGCTGGACCAGGGAGATCTTGTTCCCACTCAGCTGCGATCCTGTGGAAGGTAACTAGATTATTTGACCATTGTAGCCTAGGGCCTTGTCTTGTTTTATTGTTGGTATCCGAACTACATCATAGGCTACTTGGCTAGAGTGCAAAGTGTGTTTGTGCTATGATGATGATGATAATAATGCATTTTCTTCATAAAGTGCATTTCTGCAAACCCAATGTTCTGTATATTCATTGTAGGCTATGTGTGCAATATATTATATCATATGATGTTTGCAGTGAACTCATTACAATATCTATGCACTGTTTTTACTATATCTCTCTAGGTAGAAAATGCTGTGAGACAGGGGAAAACCGGGCTTGCCTGCACAGACAGACAGAACCAGTGGAATGCTGGGTCTAAAAGAAATGCTGGTCAGAGGAAGATGAAGTATGTGCGCTTCAAACGACACAACAGGAAGGATCTCTACCAGCCGCCACCAACTTCACAGCCATCCTCTACCACTCCAGAACCGCACAGAAGGTGACACTTTAGGAATCATGAAGAGTGGAGGAAGAACGACTTTGCCTCACCAATGGCAGAACTTTTCAATTGCCCTGGGAGTAGCCTCCTGTAGCTCTGCTTTAATGCTAATACCTCCTCCATCACCGAGCCAACACCATGTCCACGCCTCCATCTCCTAACCCATGATGAGCACACACACCACTGACTTGTGTAAAATGTAGAACCTTCTATGATGAATACATTAACATGTCCACAGCCCAGCTTGAGGAGATTGAGAAGGTTACAAAAGCACAGAGCAAAGAACAGGTCTGGCATGATGCTTGAGAGCGCGCGATCACAGCACAGCATCGTCTAGAAAGGTGCCCATTCCTCAACCACGGCGCCCTGACAAGTTTTTTGTCAGAACACTTACACCCATCCTTCCGTGGCAATGCCGCAACCCGTCCAAGGAGCGGAGGAGGGGAGGAACTTGTAAGGGACTATTTGGAAACTCTGGGCAACAGCATTGAAACCAAAGGTTTAGTGGTGTGCGAAAAGGAACCGCGGCTTGCAGCATCTCGATGGAGTGATAAACAAAGACATTCTGTTGGAGATCAAATCACCTGTGATGGGAAACAAGTCACTAGCAGAATTTTTGGCAACAAAGAACTGGGCGAAATCACAACTGTGGCAAGCGGAGATAGGGTAGATTACCATATTGCCTGCAATGGTCCAAAAGGCTACTACATGCAGGTACAAATTGGGATGCACTGCACAGGGCTTCAGCACTCCAAGTTGGTGATCTGGAACAAAACTGAGCACCTAGAAATCGAAGTACCCTACGACCAAGAATTTGTCCAGGGCCATATCATAATCTACTTTGCCCACATGCTCCTGAAAATTGTTGATGATTTTGTTGAGGGAAGGTTACAGTTCTGCAGTAAATATCGCAGCATTTTAAAAATAATATAAAACTGCCTTATTTAGGTCATGCCCACAGGAGCCAACAGATGTCCGTTATATTTACATAATGCACAATTTACATGATCTCTTTGTGCTGTGCAATATATCAATGTGCCTGTACTGTTTGAGTAAAATAAAGTTTGATGTAATTTCATTTCATTTCATTATTGCACTGAACTACTTCATCATGAATGATAGGCCTTATGTTCCTTAGAGGGCTACAATTTCTGTTAACACAGTTTATCATTCATAGTAAGCTCATACTGTACATAAATAACACTGGATTAATTCATTTGTTTTGAGGAAACTAAAGAAATGGCTTCAACAAGAAAGATGCACGTTTAATTCTAACAGGTATTTAAAAAAGTAAAATACAAAAAGCCTACACAATTACATCACTATAAAAAATATTCATATATAATATTACAAAAAATACAATGCATGCAGTATTTATTGTGTTTATCTGTATTTAATGAACAACATGGCTGGGTGTTGGTAGACTGGGACATAAGGCAAGATTCTAAACCTCACGAGGCACTCTAATCAGTGGACTCTTCAGGTTAACTAGGCCAGCACAGATGGTTAAGATGTTGTCCAGTTTCGGTGCCATGCTGATGGGAACGGTCTGGGATAAAATCTTAAAGACCTTCAGTCTCTGGATTGCTCTTTCCCGTGTATGCGGACATTGGCTACCGCAGTGGTGCGGTCGCCTCCTCATTTGTCAACTGATTGCTCTGTAGGTGAATGCAGGGATGTTCAAACTGACCCTTCTCTCATCAAGCAAGTCTCGAATGGTGAACCCACGGTCCGCCATGACCTCATCACCAGCCCTCAGATAGTCTAGAAACCCACTGTCCATGGTGATAAACTTATCGCTGCTTCTGCCAGCATAGGCGTCAGATATAAACATGATAAGCCCATTAGGGGCTCAATAACTTGTGTATAGGCTATCATAATTTTGCAAACTGTAAGCCTACACAGTACATCCATAGACAGCTTATCTGTTTATATATATGTAATTGCGTTGCTATAAACTTAACTAAATTAATTAACAACCTATTACTAAAAGTGACTTTGACAATTAATCACATGCAATCATGACCCCGTCTATTAGTGTCCCTTAACAAAATAGAAACAGGACAAGGGAAGACAGTTGAGTTGTGAACTCACCTGGCACAAATATAGCAAAATTATGCAGTCAAACATAACCCTTTAAAACAAGTGACAATTAGCCTACAACTGAGTTCAAACTAAACAACAATAGCAAAGTGATACATTCACGTTGTAGGCTACAATGTTCACAATAAAATAGCTTACTGCTGGACATAAAAAGGGTCTGCCACACACACACGCACGAACACGCACACACACACACACACAAAGCATTCATGTGAACAAAAAGCATAAAGAAGCGACATTCGACTTTGTAGACCAGAGAGGCGTTACCTTAGCGTCCGACCACAACTCTGTTGACCTAATAACTTGGTTATCGCTAGGTAGTGCTCGAGTTTTATAAACGGGGCATGAGAAAGGAAACGCGTGTCTCATGTGGCTTCCTTTCTAGTACTAATTTATCGACCGCGATGGTGAGAAGAGAAGCGCTTGGGAACCGGCACAGCTTCCCCTTTAAGCAGAACAGCAGGTGCCTGCGTGAATTGCAACATTGTACTGTACAACTCATTCTCCAACACCCCATCTTTATAATCGCCTCAGGTCAAAAAAAATTACACAGAATGCCAAAACTACCCCGTAGCGAAATACAAAGACCTGTTGCGTAAACCTGACACATGTCCGGTGTGAAGAAAGAAAATTCCAACCTACAGATTGTGGGCTCTAAATTGATTATTGCACATTCAGAAACGTGAGGGAAAATGGCTGACTCACACTGGTAGGCTTACTGGATGTGTTTTTTGACTTGACTGGTATACCAGGTATACCATATTGACTTGGCTCTTGGTCTGTTCTGGAGAGTTTTGTGACATGAAAATTGGCACATCAAAATAGTTTTGCTCCATAAAGTCTACTAAATTCTCTATGTAGAAAATACAGAACACATATGAAGTGTTTTTGTTTTTGCTATTAGAGTTAAGTTTTAAGTCAATGCAATAAATATAATTAGGCATATCAATATAGCACCTAGTAAGTTAGTCGTCATACAGCATTGCTGTGACAGAATGGTATTTCACCCTTGCAATTAAGTACAGAATGGCACACTAGGCCTAACACATGTAATGACAACTGCATTTTCATGCACTGTAACGAGTGTATTGCTAGAAAAGGTGGTGTAGCTCAGCCCTCATCTGGTTGTACACTTTTGTATACTTCACCTATCGAGAAGTCTTCCATGATGCATATTAATTAATAATGGATGTTTCCATGATATCATATAGCCTACCCATTAACAATCCAGCTTACAATGCTGGCAATAATTCACTCCTGCCACTAAATACCTTGACACTAAAATATACACATAATATAAAAAGGCTTAATGATAAAGCTCATCAAATTTGAGAGCTGGTGAAACTTACTAACCAAACTTGTCCTGGAATGAACTCCACTGAACATGGTGTTCATGGCATACATTTAACTAATGATTGTCACACACTCAGTCAATACAGTGCATGAAAATGCACATACTGTTCTTCCTAAGATTCTTCTGCTTCTTCTTCCGCTGACCACTTTGGTTTTGATATTGTAATGAAATGACGTTGGATGAATGTATTGTTATGACTGACGTATGTGGGGGGAGGGAGCTGGGGAAGAGTGGGTTGAGTTAATTGATTGCTCGCACCTGACCACTGATGAGCGGAAGGAGCAGGAACTTTGGAGCAGTGATTATCGCCGAGTTGAAGGAGAGGCATAGTCATAAAAAGAAGAGCACAGCAAAGGGTGAGTTGAACTGGGAAGTGGCGCGGTGGTTGCTAACGCCGAGCTGCACTCAAGGTTTGGGGTGGGTGCCGTCAGATGTTATTTAGGGCTGCCGGGCGGCGAAGATAGTTTAGCTGGCTAACCTGTAGATAAGGCCGGGCGTAGGAGTGCGAGGGCGTTGCTGCTTCTCAGAAAGAGGTGCTCGTTCTGCTGTTGTTCGGGAGGCCTCACGAGCTGGACTGGCGCCTGCTTTCTCCCCGCGGCTAACCAGCGCCAAAGCTTAGACCCCGGGAGGGTCTCAGATCCCGGAGAGTTAAGTGTTTATTGACTTTGTGTGTGTGTGTGTGTGTGTGTGTGTGTGTGTGTGTGTGTGTAACTTATTTTAAACCTGGCAGTATCCGTTTTCATGATTGGGTGGGAGGGTTGTGGTGATCTAGAGCGTTATGTTGTAGTCTGATGGCGTCTTTGGTATGAATCTTAAAGTGCAGTGTGAACCTGTGCAGTGCCCTATGGGGGTGGTGTGGGCTATAGCTTTTACCCATTTATTGTGTGTGTGATCTCTTTTGTATGGTCTCTTTATTGCAGTGTCTTCTGTGTAGTAGGCTTCATAGTGGTGTGTTGTTCGCCCAGGTTGATAGCATTTGGTTTTAAGATTTCATGAATCCCAGTCTGACATGTTTGGTAGCTGCATGAATTGTGTTAAATAAAGATTACTGTTTATACATCTGTGCTACTTTTTCTGTAGAGTATTTCTCTAGTCACAACAGTCTGACCTCACATTCTAGGCTTATTACACTGGTGGCAGCGGTGGGATTTGCTTAGTTTCTGTGAACCCTATAAAACCTAGATACTGTTGCAAAAATGTCAGATGGAGAGGATAATGTTGGTCCCTCAAGCTGTTGACCGCTAAGGGTGTGGAACCATCAAGAGCTACTCGCGCCGCCAGTGTTTATGCCAGAGACGCTTACTGGTGTAGGTCGGGAGTGGTCCGATTGGTCAGAGCAATTTGATCTGGCCGTTGATGTAAATAATTGGGATGAACCCTTAAAACTTAAATTTATGTCTCTTCTACTCTGGGCTGCAAGAGATATTTATAGTGGTTTGTCTGGTGATGCCAAAGGAAACTATGCTTCGCTAAAAGCTGCTATGGCTAGATGTTTCGAGCCCCTGTGATAGTAGCCATTGAGTAGGGCTACATTTACAGCCACGACGACGATGCATAATGAGACCCAAGAGAATTCGAATGCCCTACGGCTGCCCTCGCCATTAAAGCTTACCCCACAGCTGATAACTGCACTCGCGATATGTTGGCAAGAGATCAGTTTCTACACATTTTGGTAACTGGTGGACTTCCGCATCAGCCTGCGTAGAGCAAAAACCTGATACCCTAGAAGATGCAATTGATCTTGCTTCTGAATTAGAGCTTTTTAGGAATATGGAGCAAAACCCATCTGATGCCTGATGCAAAAAAGTAAGGGGGTGGTGGTGGAGCATAAACCCAAAAGTGATGAACAAATGCAAATGATGCTAGGAATGGTGGAGGAATTAAGGCAGGAAGTAAAATCTCTCCGTGTAACAGTGAGTAATATGCAACAGTCTATGGCAAACCCTACTCCCACTCAATTTTCCAGGGAGCCTGGACGAGAGCCCAGGAACAGTGGTTCACAAGGGTCCGCAGATCGAGTCAGAGGGGCGGGGGGTGGTTGTTGGGAGTGTGGGTGTACCAGACACATAAAACGAGACTGCCCATATTTGCAGGGAAACTACAGGGGGCAGGCACCGTAGGCCCACTGCCTGCCCCCCGGCGAGTTGGTACATATGCGGCCTCTGCAAGCAACCAGGGTGGCTCCGGATACATCAGAGCCAAAATAGGTGCGTCAGACTCCCTTCTCTTGGTAGATAGTGGGGCAGCATTATCAGTCATACCAAAACAACTTTGGCTTGAGATCACTGAGGGGGGAACAGAACTATCTGGACATCATGGTGACGTGTCTGCAGCTAATGGAGGGTTGATGGGGATTTTGGGGAAAATGGCAGACAGTCTGCCAGTTTTGACGCTTTGGCATTAATCGCTGAGTTTTGGTAGCTGATGTGCCTTCCCAGGATATTCTTTTGGTTTTGACTTCTTGAATAAATATGGTGTCATTGTGGACTTTGGTAAAAAGGAGTGCTGTATAATGGGTAAAATGTTTCCCCTGATTATTCCGGCAGATATTGATAAACCCGGACTGTGATCGCCTTGAAGACACTGTAATTCCCCCCCGTAGTGAGGCAATCATTGCTGGAAAGGTGGATAATTCCTTCATGACCAGCTGTGAGGGTATGTTGGAACCATCAGACACACTATCAAACCAATGTGATGTAATGATCGCTCGGGTGGTCTGTAGAGTGGAGAGGGGTAGACTGCCGATACGAGTGATTAATGTTACTAAAGATCCCCTTACATTGAAGGAGGGTATGAGGCTGGGAACATTACATACTGACATTGAGGTGAGCTGTAAGGCTGAACATTTGGGCATGGGGGAGGATGAGAATGGCCCAAAGGAGCCTTGGTCTGTTGACAAGCTTATTGCTCATTTTGGATTACATCAGAAGAATTTTACTCCATCTAATTTAACTGATATCCGTGAGCTGTTACAAAGAAATATGTCTGTGTTTAGTGAGGGGGAGGGGGATTTGGGGAGAACTCACCTGACACTGCACCAGATCGATACAGGGGATGCAAAGCCTGTGAAGTTGCCACCCCGTCGTGTTCCCCTTCATTTACAACATGAGGTGTCTGACCATGTAAAGCAAATGTTGGCAAATAACATAATTCAGCCTTCTCATAGTCCGTGGGCAGCTCCAGTAGTTCTGGTGCGTAATGCGTGTGACGGGCGGCCTCCGCTTTTTTGTGTGGATTATCGGAAGTTAAACGATGTAACCAGGAAAGACGCTGCGTATCCGTTGCCACGCATTGATGATGCCTTAGACAGTCTGAATAAAGCTTGCTGGTTCTCCACGCTTGATTTAGCCAGTGGTTACTGGCAAGTGGAGCTGGATCCTAGGGATAAACATAAGACTGCTTTTATCACTCGGCAAGGCCTGTTTGAATTCAATGTCCTCAGTTTTGGTCTTTGCAATAGTCCTAGTACATTTCAGCGACTGATGGATCTGGTGCTGGCAGATCTTCAGTGGACCACCTGTCTGGTGTACCTGGACGATATCATAATATTTGGACGGACATTTCAGGAACATTTAGGCCGCCTGGACGAAGTTTTAACAAAACTACGCCAAGCTAACCTTAAAGTCAAGCCCAGTAAGTGTAACTTGTTTGCCACCAGGTGCAGTATTTGGGACATATCATTTCATCAAAGGGGTGAAGGCTGATCCTCGAAAAGTAGAGGCGGTGCGTCAGTGGCCGGGTGCCCAAAAATCAGACAGAGGTCAGGAGCTTTGTGGGGTTAGCCTCATTACTATCGGAGGTTTGTGAAGGGGTTTGCTGAGATTGCTCGCCCCTGCACCAACTCACTGAGAAAGGCAGGCGTTTTAAATGGACAGACGATGCCAAACAGCCTTTGAACAGCTCAAACTGAGTTTAATGTCTGCACCTGTTCTTATATACCCTGATCCCTCCAAAACATTCATTTTAGATAATGGATGCTAGCGATGCGGGTATCGGGGCTGTATTGTCACAAGAAGAGGGGGGGTGTGAACATGTTATAGCATATGCCAGCAGAGCACTTACTAAGCAGGAAAGAAAATATGCCACAACCAAGAAGGAGTTGTTAAGTATGGTCACGTTCATCAGGCATTTTAAACATTATCTGTTGGGTAAGGAATTTGTCCCTTAACAGATCATAATTCCTTGAGGTGGCTGCATAATTTCCAGGGGTTAGAGGGACAGTTAGCCAGGTGGGTAGAGCAGCTAGCAAGCTTTCAGTATAAAATTGTTCATCGCCCTGGACGAGGGCATGCCAATGCTGACGCCCTTTCTAGGCTGCCTGCTTACCTGTCAACTCTAGTGCCCCCGGAACCAGCCCCACAGACATGGGGGGCGCCTGTAATAGCTGCAGTGCAAAATGTGCCTCTTAATGTAACTCCAGGGTGGGAAGGGGATGAGTTGGCTCTGGCGCAGCGGGAAGATGCCGAGTTACAAAAGATCATTGCTCTAAAAAAAGAGGGAGTGACTTGTTTGCAACCACCGGCTGATTTACAAAAGTATGCACTGGTATGGTCCCAGTTACAAACGCAGGGGGCTCCCGGTTGGTGAGGTTTCCTCCATGGTTTCGGATGCCATAAAACCAGGTCCAGGTAGTTATTCCTACTGTAATGGTGTCAGAAATTTTAAGACAGTTGCATAATGATATTACGGGTGGACACTTGGGGAATACAGAAACTACAAGCAAAAGTGAAAGACCGTTTCTATTGGCTGGGCTGGTTTAGAGATGTAAAAGCGATGGTGTCGTGAATGTGTGGATTGTGGGTCCAGAAAAGATGTGGGGAAACAATGGCGGGCTCCCACTCCAATCGGTTGTAGCATCAAGCCCATATGGCGGGTGGCGTTGGACATTTGGGACCTCTCCCGAAACCTCCAAAGGAAACAAATACATTATAGTTATTGGGGATTACTTTTTCCAAATGGGCCGGAGGCATTCCCTCTTCCTAATCAGGAAGCTGAGACGGTGGCCAAGTTGTTGGTTGAACAGTGGGTGTGCCGCCTCGAGCCCCCAGGATAATCCATACTGATCAGGGCCGAAATTTTGAATCCAGGTTATTTAAAAAGTGTGCCAGTTGCTGAACATTCATAAGACCAGGACATCACCTTATCATCCTCAATCTGATGGAATGGTTGAAAGGTTTAACAGGACACTGGCATCCATGTTGTCTTTATTTGTAGATGATAACCAAGCTAACTGGGATATCCTGTTGCCTTATGTGATGATGGCCTATAGAAGCGGCGTGCACTCCAGTACTGGTTTTACACCCTATAAAGTTGTTTTGAAAAGAGATAGTCCTTTCCGTGGATGTTATGCTTAACCTTGCTAATGGGAAGGATTTCCTTCTCTTCAGAGTATGTGGCTAGATTGTTGGAGACCTTGTCTACAGTGGTAGAGGCGGTAAAGGGCCATCAGCTAAGAGCCTCTGGGAAGCAGAAGGAAGAATATGACTTCAGAGCACATTTCAATACTATTCTGAGGGAGAATTGGTGTGGGTCCGGGGAAAGTTAGGAAAAGGGGGCTCTGTCCAAAAATTACACAACGAAGGTTTAAGGGGCAATATAAAGTCACAGAGAGAATAACAGAAGTTCTGTATAGACTGGTGCCTGTTGAGGGGGGGACAGAAATAGTGGTGCACTTCAACCCGACTTAAACCATGTCTGTCTTCTGTAACAGAGGTTACCAACCAAGAGGGTGCAGAGAGCCTGGGACAGCTGGCATCCCACCTAAAGAGACCTGGCTGCAGACCTTAGCTTCTACAGGGGTCGAGAGGCGAGGTGGTAGTGCCAGCGCCAGATCAGGTGCCCCAGTCACACCTACAAGGGGAGCAAGCAGTGTGCCAGGAAGCTGCGCCCGCCTCAGTAGGATCACAAGGGCAAAGAAACCGGCCGGCTCCGGCCACACAGAATCAAGGTGGTCAGGAATCTTCACACCCTGGGACCATCACGAATACCCATGACTAGCCATTCTGAAATGACTGGGGAGACCCAGCAAGGTGCATCGCTATCCAAAGACTCATGCCAAGGGCGTTCAAGGAGGGTACCAGTGTGGTCCCTGGACTATGAAATGTTTTGAATTCGACTCGAGGACGAGTCTGTTTTATGGGTGGGGGAGTGTAATGAAATGGCGTTGGATGAATGTATTGTTATGACTGGCGTATGTGGGGGAGGGAGCTGGGGGGGAAGAGTGGGTTGAGTTAATTGATTGCTTTCGCACCTGACCACTGATGAGCGTGAAGGAGCAGGAACTTTTGGAGCAGTGATTATCGTCGAGTTGAAGGAGAGGCATAGTCATAAAAAGAAGAGCACAGCAAAGGGTGAGTTGAACTGGGAAGTGGCGTGTGGTTGCTAACGCCGAGCTGCACTCAAGGTTTGGGGGTGGGTGCCGTTCAGTATGCTATTTAGGGCTGCGGCTAAGATAGTTTAGTGGGCTAACCTGTAGATAAGGCCGGGCGAGGAGCGCGTGGCGTTGCTGCTTCTCAGAAAGAGGTGCTCGGTTCGCTGTTGTTAGGGAGGCCTCACGGCGCTGGACTGGCGTCTGCTTTCTCCCCGTGCCAACCAGCGCCAAAGCTTAGACCCTGGGGAGGGTCTCAGTATCCGGGAGAGTTAAGTGTTTATTGACTTTGTGTGTGTGTGTGTGTGTGTGTGTGTGTAACTTATTTTAAACCTGGCAGTATCCGTTTCATGATTGGGTGGGAGGGTTGTGGTGATCTAAAGCCTTATGTTGTAGTCTGATGCGTCTTTGGTATGAATCTTAAAGTGCAGTGTGAACCTGTGCAGTGCCCTATGGGGGTGGTGTGGGCTATAGCTTTACCCATTTATTGTGTGTGTGATCTCTTTGTATGGTCTCTTTATTGCAGTGTCTTCTGTGTAGTAGGCTTCATAGTGGTGTGTTGTTTGGCCCAGGTTGATAGCATTTGGTTTTAAGATTTCATGAATCCCAGTCTGACATGTTTGGTAGCTGCATGAATTGTGTTAAATAAAGATTACTGTTTATACATCTGTGCTACTTTTTCTGTAGAGTATTTCTCTAGTCACAACAGTCTGACCTCACATTCTAGGCTTATTACAATATACTGTACAGTTTAAACCGTTTAACGTAGAAAATTCATTCAAGTTATAACGTAACGTAACGTAGGTGTAACGTAGGTCTTCTAAAGGACATAGCTGCTATTTCTCATCTCTGTAACTTTTATACTTTTTAAACTATGAATTAAAAACTATTAAACATTGCCTCATTGACATGGGCGATTTTGACATCACAATACGGCCATTAAGCAATTAGAATCTTACAGTATGCCAGGTGGCCAGGCCACCTGCAGCAACTACCAGTCTCAGGCTTTAAGCATACAATCTGGCTCTCTTAAAGGGGTGGTTCAGGATTTTGGACATAGGACCTCATTTCCAAGTAAGCAAGTGTGATATTTATCAGTGGAGACCGTTTTCAACACGTTTCATCCAGTCGTTCTAATTGCAGAGTTCGCAGGTGCTAGGCTAGCGCAAGTCAACGGTATGTGCTAGCCTGCCACTAAAAACAGTCTTACCTACTCCAAAGGACACTCGAGGCAAATTCCAGACAATCGATGTAAATGTCTGTGTTGATAAAATAGTGTAAGAAATACAACTACCCTCGCATCGCGTTGCAATAGTTATACTTTGTTCCCTGAAGTTGGTAGTAGTCATTTTGCATCTCAGCAGCGGACTGATATTACCAAGGCTACTACTAGGTATCCCCATAGGAGTGCGCTTTACTGTTTACTTTTTGGCGCAGTACTACTAAATGGAGCAAGTATAATTCCGCTGCTGCTAAGACACTAGTCCCTCAAAATGTAATGCGATCGTTGAAATGCAAGGATAGAATAATGTTAGAAATAAAACTATCAATACAGACATTTTCATCGATAGTCTGGCGTTATAATTTATTTGCCTTGGGTGTACTTTGGAGTGGGTAAGACTGTTTTTAGTTTCAGGCTAGCACATACCGTTGACTTGCGCTAGCCTAGCACCTCTTGAACTCTGCAATTAGAAGGACTGGATGAAACGTGTTGAAAACGGTCTCCACTGATAAATATCACACTTGCTTACTTGGAAATGAGGTCCTATGTCCAAAATCCTGAACCACCCCTTTAAGACTACATATCCTGTTCAACTGTTTCCTCTGCCCAAAACTGTTTCAAAATAAAAGTCCTCACTACAATAATTCACTGTTAAACAATTTTACCATATAAACGACTCAACTTTTTAACTGTTCAGCCATTCCAACTGTCCCACGAATTGTAGCTAGTTAGCATTGTTAACATTGTTGGCATAGTTAGCATAACTGCTAGAAAACATTAGCTAAGTAGTATGGTTAGCATAGTTAACTTTGCTAACATAGTTAGCATTGTTAGCATAATTGCTAGTGTAACCCTCGTTAGTTTCACCCACTTGATGTGAGTGGTCCCTCTCTTTGGCTGCACTAGTATTGGTGGTGGGGTGTTATCGGACACTCTCTAAGTCCCTCCCCTTGTAGAGAAACGATACTTAATTTTCCTCCCTTCCATTTTCCGACACTCACACCATCCACCAGATACAGAGATTTCACATAAGATTTATGGCAAATAGCTCATTATCGCTTACATACAACACAGAACAGATAGAATAGACTAAGAGTTGTAATTGACACCTTGAAGATTTCCGAGAAGAACTGTTTTGATTTATTTTGAACTTATCCTGGTGAGTTGGAAGTGTTCAGCTATAACTTACTGTTGAAACGTGGACACTTAGCTAAATTGTTCACGACAGACACATGTGAAATGAAAAGAATTGCATTGTAAACCAGTCAGGATAGGTTGACTATTATTACAAGTGTGATGTGTAACTGTCATGAAATTTGCAAATCTCATGACTACGGTGTTCATTTTAGGACATCCTTAGACTCAGGTGTCAGACTCAGAAAAACATTGGTCATCTTCAGACAAAACTGCCTCAGCATCAGAAAAACCAGACTCAGGTGTCAGACTCAGAAAAACATCTGTCATCTTCAGACAAAATTGCCTCAGCGTAAGAAAAACCTCTGTCATCCTCAGATAAAACCGCTTCAAACCAAACTGCCTCAGAAAAACATCTCTAAGGAATCAGGTGTCAGAAAAAATGCTGTCAGAAAAAGTGGAGTCAGGTCTCAGAAAAAAACGCTATCAGAAAAAGTGGAGTCAGGTCTCAGAATAAATGCTGTCAGAAAAAGTGGAGTCAGATCTAAAAAAAAAAACGCTGTCAGAAAAAGTGGAGTCAGGTCTCAGAAAATCAGGTCTCAGAAAAAACGCTGTCAGAAAAAGTGAAGTCAGGTCTCAGAAAAAACGCTGTCAGAAAAAGTGAAGTCAGGTCTCAGAAAATCAGGTCTCAAAAAAAAACACTGTCAGAAAAAACAGAGTCAGACGAAAAAGTCTCAAATGAAAAGTTATTGTGGGGAAAAAAGAAGACGACGGATACAGAACGGTGAGTATAGATACTCTTTTGATCCCGTGAGGGAAATTTGGTCTTCCAATCCACGAATTAGTGAAGCACACAGTGAACACACAGTGAGGTGAAGCACACAATGAGAAATGAGAACAATGAGAAAAGATAACTAGGCTATCAATAAAAAGTTGCATTGCTTGCATGATAAAATGTAATCAGGTAATCCCCAACAATGTAACTGTAATCTGATTACACAATATTTTATTGTAATCTGGGCTGATTATAGTTACTTGATTTTTGTAATCTGATTACGTAATCCAAATTACATGTAATCCGTTACTACCCAACCCTGGCTAAGTAACAATGTACTTACTTAGCATATTTAGCATTGCTAACATTGTTAATATTACTGTATTAGCATAACTGCTAGCAAACATTAGCTAAGTTATCTATTTTAACATTATATTTTGAATCATATGTTTTGTATGTTCATGCACTGGTAATTCCTTGGAATTTATAGCTATAACTGATGTTTATTCCAGTACAAACAGTACAACAATCTGTGGAGATGGTAACCATTAGCAAATAGTTTACTTAAACATTTTGACAAAAAGTTCACAATTACAAGAAAATAAAAAAATATAAAAACACAAAAATAAACAAAAGACTTCTCCGTCGACCATTCAACAAACAAACCATAAATATACACAACAAAACAAACAAACAGACAAAACAAACAAATACTCTGAAATGTCAAGGTCTTCTCACAGAACTGGGCAAATGGCAGCCCAAGAATGGTGTGTGCCTATGCTGCCTTCCTGTTGTTGTCTTGTTATTTACTTATTTGTTTTATTTTTTAAGATCACTGCATACCAGTTGTGGCTATTCACAACACCCAACTGGCCTGAAACACAAATTACTGGCATAAGGTTGAAAATGCTGCCAAAATTCCTTACTAAAAAAATGTCTGTAAAAAATTCTGCCCAAAAGTGGCTGTGGTTCCTTCGAGTGATGCTGCTATTAAAATTGCTCGCTGTTATACAAATAGAAAAAGAGCTGCACCCAGTATGAGTTCATTTGAGCCCTTCTTTTACCCCTCAATTGTTCGTCATGATTCACTCACTACAGGACATGAGGCAGTGTGGACTAGTCTTTGGCTGCACTTATAGGTAAACCTCCATTTTGGTTTACCACGATTTTCTTGTGATATGTCAAATGTACAGCAAAGCCTTTAAAATATCTCGACTATAAAAAGATGACTGTCTCTGTCCACAGGGGTTGAGTTTCTAGAATGTCTTTATGGAAGTCTTGATCTGCAAGGTCTTGTCTATTTCCAGCTGGTCGTGGTAAAAGCTCAGCCCAGTCAGGAGTTCCACATCTCGCACTCGTGCCACATGAAGTTTGGCCCACTCTTCCACCCATTGGAAGTCGTTTTCGCTCTGTGTGGGAAAGAAGAGGAAACCAAAGGACAGATGAGAAATTAGCAAGTTCTTCCACAATCTGTCACTCTGTGGCAAAACAGAGAGAGAGAAATGGTTTGTTTGTTGACACCGTTTCCACTGACTCTACTGTTTACATTCTTGAGAATTAACCACTGTCCCGAAGCCAGTGTCCCACATGTGTTTTTGTGACTGCCGAAGGGCGACTAGTTTATAGCCAATTCAACATGAATCACATCGGAGCAGTAGGGAAAAGGGTGGCTCTAATTGGCTGTTTGGTTTACCTTTTGGTGCTAATGTAACAGAGGTCGTAATTTGTCCACCGCTCACAGCCCTTGAACCCGCCACCTCGACACACCGGCATGGGAGTTGAACGCTCTAACCACTGAGCTAAAAGCCCAGGCTTCCAACTCAGCGGTTAGAAGTGTTCTTAAAGTTAGGGCTGTGAGGATTTACACGGGCAACTAGCACGCTAGCTCAGTTCGCCTCCGTTACACTAAGAGGCATAAAATATTGTAAGGAAAATACAATCCTAACACATCGATCTGACACAGTTTCACATTTTTTCTCCTCAGCCTCTTTCATTCTTCCACAACAAAATGATCTAGGACTGACAATGCCAGTGTAATTTGCAACTTGTTAAATCAAACATTTTCTTGACTAGATATACCGGTAGATATATTTAACACTAGTCATTGCTGTGTGCGTAGTAGTGTGACTGTTTCCCACCCACACAGGCAACACCAAGCGACCCTACAGGACTCAACAGCTAGGTGTACATTAGCCTTAACAATATAAACATCTATTGTTGCTGCAACGACACACACATTAGAGACTGTTTTGAGAATGACAAAGTTTTTTATGCCATTTATTTCAAGGCCTTCTCACAGGAGAGAAACTTTTCACTTTTCTGATTCCTCCTGTAGCCCATAACCCTTTTTTCAATAACCTAGGCTGCTGGGCCTTAGAGCACTAGTTGATATGTGTAGAGGTGTTGCATGATTACATTTCTTCATTTAATAGGCGCTTTTATCTAAAGCAACTTACAGTATGTTATATTAGAAGGGCCAGTCCTTAGAGCAATTCTGGGTTAAGTGCCCTGCTCAAGGGCACAACAGTGGAAGTCGAATTGAACCCACAATTTCTCAGGCTACTGCATGCTAACCCAGCTCCTTAGCCATTACACTAGCACTGCCCCACTACACTAGCATCGTCTCAAGATGGCTGAAAGTGATCTGTTCTCACCGAGCACATCTCCTGCCTGTCGGGCCGGTGAGGTAGGATGAAAGCCACTGCGTCCAGGAGCCCTTCGCACTCGTAGGGAGAGAAGGAGTCGTTCTTACAGCCCGTCAGGATCACGAAGAAATGAGTGGGCAATGGAGCAGCATTCCTAAAAGACAGGTGGTGGGATGGAGCGGACAGAGAGAAATTAAGTAAGGCAATTCATACTGCGGATTTTAAACCAAAGAGCTTTACACACACACACAGTACATGCATATAAAGACAATCAATAGTTCCAGAGATCAACAGCTAACAACTGCTAGACAATTTTTAAAAAAAGTTATAATCAGTTAATCAGGCATGCCTCAGATCACTTGGGAGACCAAAAGGAGATGCGTTATATGTGTTGTTAACAGGGTTGGGTCAGATTACTTTGAAATGTAATCCATTACTGACTACAAATTACATGGTCATTTTTGTAATCAGTAACGTAATCAGTTGGATTACCAAAAACATGTAACGTAATCTGATTACTTTAGGATTACTTTTAGATTACTTCAGTAAATATGCCCATTAAGTAAAAGACACCACCACAGAATTGTGAAAGAATTCTCATTTTATTTTTCTCCACTCTTCTCCAAACATGCACAACTCAGCTTAACCTTTATAAGGGCACACCTGGACAAAGAATTTAACTTTCGCTGGATTTTTTTGACCCAGGGACATGGCCTGAGATTGGCATAAAAAAGGGAAGCATTAAAACCAAATGACACCATGTCCATTTCAATTGTGGGGGTGAGAAAATTATTATTTTGGGATGTTTTTCAACCAGGGGGACCTGGTGACTTTCTCAAAGTAAACAGTAACACTAAAACAAGAGGCTACATTAAGATTAGGAGGAAAAGATCAGGCAGTGTGCCGAGAGACCTGCCCCAATAGTATGTAAGTTGGTAATAAGTCAGTATATCTTTTGATCCCGTGAGGGACATTTGGTCTCTGCATTTTTCCCAATCCGTGAATTAGTGAAGTCGAACCGGCAAGCCCAAAGGCCTAAGCCCTAACCAGTAGGCCATGACTGCAAAAGGCAGCATTTGAACATTAAACCACACAATGATCCAAAACATACAGCCAAACAAGGCAAGAAATGGTTATCAGAGAACAATATGGGGAAGTGTATAGGTCTAATTGAGTGCCTGTCACTTTAAGACGTTCGTGAGGGAACCCTTGCAAATTGCAATTCTAACACAGTTTAAAGGCTGATGATGTGTGGATGCAATTCATAACGTTTTCTACATAGTTAAAATAAAGGTTCGTACTTCTCCTTGGGACAAGCATTTTTGAATTTTGGAAAACACTTTTCCATTTACATCGGGATTTTGCAAACATTCAGTGTCAGAGTCAATAAAATGAGCCCTTTAACGAAATTGACAAGCAGCTGTAAGCTAAGCATGCTAAATTCAATCCAAACAGTATTCTAATGTTAGCTTTGAGATACTGCTTGATTGCATAACTTAACTTAGTTTAGTCTCTTCAATGTAGCCTACTATGTTGTGATAAGATCTTAGCAGAGTTAACTTCAATGCAGCAGTTTTGAACAAATTTGCGCAGCATGGTCACGATGTATATATAGTATATATACTTTTTTGATCCCGTGAGGGAAATTTGGTCTCTGCATTTAACCCAATCGGTGAATTAGTGAAACACAAACAGCACACAGTGAAGTGAAGCACACACTAATCCCGGCGCGCAGTGAGCTGCCTGCTACAACGGGCTTCGGGGAGCAGTGAGGGGTTAGGTGCCTTGCTCAAAGGGCACTTCAGCCCGTGCCCACTGGTCGGGCTCGAACCGGCAACCCTCGGTTACAAGTCCAGAGTGCTAACCAGTGGGCCACGGCTGCTAAGCGGATTTAATAGCAATTTAGCCAGACGTCTTCTATGCAATGCTTCTATGTGGCAACAACAATCCTTCAACAATCGTGAATATTTTGTTAAATGCACATACAGAGGAGGGGCAGGGGCTCTGAGAGAGAGAGAGAGCGGGCGGGGCAAGGAAAGGCTGCGTCGTAAAAGCGCCAGCTCAATGGCAATGCAAGGATTTGATGTTATATTTAAATTAAACTAAATTAAAGGAACCATATGTAAGATTGTGGCCAAAACTGGTACTGCAATCACTTTCAAATTACTGTAGAGTGGTGTATCCCTCCCCCCTCCCCCTGATTTCGAGGTTGCCAACCCGGATGCGAAACACTACTGACTTTGTGATTAGTAGATAGGTGGCGCATCAGGCCAAAACACAACATGACATGACAAAACACAACATCAACATCAGTTGAGGGCTGCAACTTCACTTTTTAAATGACAATATCCTGGCGGAATACTGTTGTCAGTGATATAAGTATTTGAAATTAACATGATTTCTTAATGTCTAGTGACATATCAGGGCCATTTTATGATTAATTGAAATACATTTCTTACATACGGTTCCTTTAAATTAAACATAGAATATTTATGTGTGGCGGCTGATTTTTATTTTGTGGCGCCCCGCCACAGATTAGTCAATGTATGGGAAACACTGACCTCAATCCGTCAAAAAAGTGAGCCAAAAGGCCAAAGTGATGGCAAATAAAAGTTCCTGCTTCAAACCCCAGATTGCTGCTAAAAAGGTGCAGTCTACAATCATTGTGGAGACATGAAGAGGCTTGGGTATTATGAACCATTTTGAGACCTGTGGTGGTAAATAAAGATGTTTCCAGTGATTGTTTAAAAAGGGTATGAATAATTTTGAAAACGCATTTTTCATAAAAATGTTAAAAAGATAAAAACACTTTTTTATTCCATGATTTTACCACATTGTCTTGCAACCTTTTGGCATGTGCAAGTGTAATTTTAAGTAAGAACAAACATATTGGTCAAGAGAAAATCAATATTTGCCAGGGGTATGAATCATTTTGTTCTTAACTATATCTAAAAAAAGTCTAAAAAGTGAATGTCTTGTCAAATTAAAAGATAGTTAGGCTATCATAAAAAAGTTGCATTGTTTGCATGATAAAATGTAATCAGGTAATCCCCAACAATGTAACTGTAATCTGATTACACAATTTTTTTATTGTAATCTGGGCTGATTATAGTTACTTGATTTTTGTAATCTGATTACGTAATCTATATTACATGTAATCCATTACTACCCAACCCTGGTTGTTAATTTGTAGGGATTAAACAAACTGGTCATATTTTCACCTAAAACATGCTTAGCATAACAAAGACAAGGTAGGACCTATTCCTTCAAATAGTTTGCAACATGGAAATCTTACAGTGTCTGCTTGGTCTGATCATCATAGTGGCCGTCGTAGTTCACATCAAAGATCGGGCCACTGATGATGTTGACTCCATTCATCCGCTTAGAGTATTTCATCACCACTGTTTTGTGGAACTGCTCCCAAACATCTGCCAAAACACAGTCAAAACATTTGCATGAGCACCATAGCAACACTGCAAACCACTTCCCTTCCCTTAGCACAAAGACAATTAATCTGATGACAAGATGAGGTCATTCAAAGCCATCAGTTTAGGTCTAAGAATGAACAAAAAAAGTACCTGATGTTTAAACACTGTTAAATGGTTATGCATAAGAAGCAAAGGAAGTGGCAATGTTTAATTCCTAATGTTGTACTGCTCGTTCACCACTGGAGGGCAGACTCTATCTGGTCTATGGCGGTATTGGTCTGGTCGAGGAATTAACTTCACTTCCTGTCACACTGTGTGACCAATGAATACCATCATCAACGATAATCAATAAACAAACAAAGCTTTAGATAAAAAAAAGGAAAGTGGACGTGATACCTCTACCAGTTCAATTTTAAGTTCAAGGATTTGTAATGAAATTTCTTATGCTCAAGAGCCAGCTCAACTGTAAAGGTTCACCTAGTACCAAATCCAGGGAATGTGGATGAAATGGTATTTGACTGATGGAATTACAGAGGTCTGTGTGACAGTGCAAAACATGCCATTGCACGTTGGTTTAGAAAAAAGAAGAAAGACAAAAAGAATAAAAGCTCACTGCTACACGTCCCTTTGAGTAAACAGACATTTCAAAACCCCAAATTTAACAAAAAAATTCTCACACCCAGAAGCCCATTATACACACAACCTCCCCCCGTTACTGAGTCTAAGATTAAGATCTCATTGTGTGGTGACTGGGACAAGTTAGAATAAGAACCGTAAGTACTACATAATTGCCTAACCTTTGTTGTTGCAAAATAGGTTCTTATTTTGGCAACATTTATACCAGAAAAAGCAACGTCTCCTAGACGTGCCAAGTTACGGCGGCGCAAGGCACACAGCAGGGAGCTCAGGGCTGGGATTCGGGAGAGCCTAACGCAGGAATGTTTATACAGATGCCCCCTCTCTTCTCCGTTGTGTGAAGCGAGCGACAACGAGCAACAGTGAGGGAAGCCTGGGGGCTGCGGCAGGATTCAAAAGCTGTGTGTGTGTGTGAGGCTCGACATCCTGTCAAGAGACAACACATTAGCAATTTGGGGGGGTCAGGAACCGATGCTAATGTAAAAACATCCTACTGTAAAAACAAAATAAAAAAAAAAGCCCACAAAACTCCCGAGCAAACAGTGCGTGGGCTTCGCATTGTTCTGGTTGCGAAGTGGCCTGTCAAATATGGTGGGTCGTTTGAGGATACACAGAGGAGTACAGGATTGTAGAACACTCTAGAAGAAAAGATTGAATGAGATAGCCTGAGAAAGGGAAAACAAGAAGAAGAATAGATATGCACGGTAGAGACGTCTGGCCCGTGTCAGTGGCCTCAAAACAATACCGTGGCACGTTCCACACGGTCACGTTAACAGTAGGTGACAGCCAACTGAGGAAGTATGTGTGCTTGAAATTATAGATCTTAAATGAGTTGGACAGGGCTCAAGTTGTTCTCCTGGGAAGCATTATAGCATACAGGCTCCAGCTGTCGCCTACAAGCGTGCAGAGTAAGTAGCGGTGTGGTTTGGGAGCGTGGCCTTGGAATCGGCTGGGAATTCCCTAACAGCGGTCAAGTAAGTTAATGAAATACATGCCTCTGAATCAACTGGACAGATATCCAGTAGTTTAGTGGGTTTTATCTGTCATCGCATGTAAGGTCAAGTCGTATAACAGAAAAAGAAATTCTAGTGAATATCCACAGCAAACATGGGGGTGTTGCAAACCTGGAACTTCATAACTTGACGAATGTTTTAGGCAAGGATCACATCAAACGTAACGCAACGCTCAGACCATAATAAGTTTTATCTCGTTCCTAAGCAACACAAACGGTTTGTCAATTGAATACGCTCGCGTTGCACTTTGAAAGTTGAACCAAGTTCAACGCTCAGCTTGTTCAACGCTAGCGTTACGCCATCGTTGCCACCGATCCGCTGCTGAACCACAGAGAACAATAGGAAACCTGCCGGTTGCCGCTGGCTAATGTGATCCCCGCCTTATAGTGTTATGTAATTTGTGACTGCACTGAGTGTATTTACATATCATTTGTGAGTGCACTGAGGGTCATGCGACTACAGTATGTAGAGAGACTGTGTCTGACCTTTTACCTTTGAACTCATCACTTATAACCATTAACCAATATTGCAATCATCTATTTCTTGTTACAATAACACTGTGTGATTTCGGCGTGTCTCTAATCTCTACTAGATGAATCCACTGGCTTATTATGGAATGCCATCATGTTGTGTTTTATGCACAGGACTTCACTGTTATACTGTTGGTGTGTCTGGTGTCTTACCCAAGAACGTTGGGAACATGGGGGCCATGTTGCTGGTGAGAAGCGAATCCCACTCTTTGTCTTTTGAACTGAGATCTGTGAGGAAGCAGAGGAAACAAAGGGCCGGTTTTAATTGTGAGATGGATTCTATGGTCTTTTCAGATCTGCTGACCACCTACAGAGAAAATGACCCAAGCACTAGCCCAGACCTTCTCAGGTCTTGGTCCAATGACAACAATCAACCCCTCTTCTATGGGCTGCATGCAGAGAATAGAGGAGATGTTGAGGAACTGGCCATGTTTCAAAGCCAACAACATACTGTCCACAACCTGCTACTTGATTGCAAACAGTCCACAACCTGCTCCTTGATTGCAAAACTGCTGAATGGCATTTCTGTATATCTTGCACATACGCATACACATACAGCCCTCATTTTGTGCAATATAAAACATTTTGTCTGAACTCCCCATCCCCATCTCAGAAAAGATCAGACTAGCCAGACACTTGAACTCTGGCCAAACAAATCATACATGCTCATAGACTACTGTGGGCATACTATACTGCTTTCTTTTGATATAGCACAGACAATACCAGGGACTTACTGTAGAATACAAACAATACCAGGTGTGCTTGTGTGTGGAATATCGTGACAGAGATGAGCTAGTGTCTGTTGTGCGATGGTGCTGTGAGAGCTTCCTGTGTTTATGTGTGTGTGTGTGTATGTGTGTGTGTGAGTGCATGTATGTGTGTTTATGTGTTCATGTGTGTGTGTGTGTGTGTGTGTGTGTGTGTGGTGGTGGGGGAGAAGAAAGGGAAGCATACTGGGTGGGTGCAGGAGGCCGAAGGTGACGGTGTCGTTGTTTCTGTAGTAGCCGCAATTCTGGCTCATGCTGGGGGACACTCGCACGTCAGCACGCACGCAGTCTTGGCTCGTATCTCCAAACGTGTCCTGGGGGAGTGGGCGAGCAGAGGGTTAGTGAGACTGACCAGACACGCGAGCACACATGTGTGCGCGTGTGTGCAAAGGGACATACACACGTGTTTGTCTATGAAGTTTAAAAGAGCAAAGAGGGAGGTATGCAAATGTACACACACATTCTCACACACACACACACACACACACACACACACACACACACATCCTGCAAGATGCATGAAAATCCAAACACACAGCTAGCTTTTAGGAGTGCCAAACTATTGGACTGGGTTTTGTCAAGAACAGACTGGAATGTATTGTATATCAGATATGGCCCTGATGTAGTATACTGTAGATGCAGGCCAGATTAGGCCCTGAGTTGTTCATCTTGAGCCAAATTACAACTGGGAAAAACTGAGAGAAAGAGAGGAAGCGAGGGAGAGAGGAAAAGAAAAGTGTTCTCGGGGTGCATTTGTGCTGTAATTCATGCTGAGGCTCCATGCATGATAGAAGATAGGACAGAGCTGAGAGAAAGTGAGGAAGCGAGGGAGAGAGGAAAAGAAAACACTGTAATTCATGCTGAGGCTCCACCCAACACCAGGGCCAACAGATAAGATACTGACCCAGTGTGCACTCCAGCCTCAACTCTGCTACCTCTCTCATCTACAAACCCCACACCAGAGAGAGAGAGAGAGAGAGAGAGATAAGAGATAGGGATGAGGGAGGGAAAGACAGAGAAAGAGGGATGATGGAAAGAGAGAGAGAGAGAGCAAACACGAGAGGAAGATATACAGACCAGCGTGCACTGCAGAGAGAGAGAGGGAGATATAGGAATGAGGGAGAGAAAGACAAAGAAAGAGAGGAATGATAGAGGGAGAGAGAGAGGGATGAGGGAGAGAAAGACAGAGAAAAAGAGGGATGATGGAGGGCAGGGGCGTAGATTTGCGTGGGGACCGAAGGACGTATCCACACCAATGTCAGATTACTACTGAAATGTCCCCACCAATATTCAGGTTGAAATGAGGGGAAAAGCGCTCACATGCGCTACACAAAGAGTTAAATCATTTCTCACTTTGCTGCGGATCATCTCGTACAGATCGTGTAATGTGCAGTAGCCTATAAGGGTAAATCGCGCTGATTTGAAGTTACCTATAATAACTACCAGTGAGCTTAGTCTCCTGCGCTGCGCTTCAGCTTCACTTCACTACAAGGCATATGAAGTGCGTCCAAATTCACCCATTCTTCTCTGTTGAACTCCTCGAGTAGGCTACTCATCACACATGTGTCACATGAAAGAGCCTTTTCTCAGCTTTTAAACAGTGCTATAGCCACTATTTGCTGTGATAAACAGTTCGCGAGAAAAATTAACTTCAAGAGATTTAATAATTATTCTCTGTGCCCATCTCCACATCCATTCGTCTCGGTGGAATATCGTAGGCCTACTGTACACACTCTTCACGCAACACATGACAAACCATATATCAGAATAAACAGCAGACCTTACCGAACACAAAGGTGTAATGCATTCCCGTGTATAGTTAGCTGTTCCAGAGTAATCCGGTTTTGAAATAAATTGTAGAAAAATTCAACATTCATTCGGCTTTAAGCATTTCTTAAAACTGAGCTGTGCTTACATCGCCTAGATATCTGTAAATATTAGAATCAGAGAATATACAGGCAGCTCATGGTTAAGAGTTGTCAATGTAGCCTTAATGATTCTTTTCACAAAATGCTAAGCATGCATGTATTTAAGTTTCTTAAAACTGAGCTGTGCTTAAACGGGTCATTGCATGATTTCATAACAGACTAAATAGAAAATAAATGTTAAATATAGCCTACATATGTATACATATTAAAATCAGATTATGTGCTACACAGTATAGATCAAGTTGGACAGTAGCACATTTTAATCATGGGTAGTTGGACAGTAGCACATTTTAATCATTGTTGGACAGTATATTTCTATAGTGGCTGGACAGTGCACATTTTAAATTGTATAGTTGAGTGGCTGGTGAAAGAGTTGAGTGGCTTTTCCTTTTTTTTTCTTGGGGGGATTAGTGGGTAGCCTAGTGTCCCCACCAAAGCTCAGACCAAACCTACGCCCTTGATGGAGGGAGATCGGTATGAGAGGGGAGAGAGAGATAGGGGTGAGGGAGAGAAAGACAGAGAAAGAGAGGGATGATAGGAGTTAAGGAGAGGGAGTGACAGGAAAAGTCAGAGAGAGAAAGAGGGATGAGAGAGGGGAGAGAGAGTTAAGGAGAGTAGGAGTTAAGGAGAGGGAGTGACAGGAAAAGTCAGAGAGAGAAAGAGGGAGAGAGAAAGAGAGAGAGGAGGGAGGCAGAGAGGGAAAAAGGAAAGGAGAAATACAATGGAAGCAAGGAACAGTAGGCTGGTTTCATATTTCATGCAGTCACTGTTCCACTCCACTGTCTGGGAGACACAAACGCAATCAGATTAATCTGAAAAGGAAGGAAGCAGGAAGTTAATGGACAACATCCTCTGATTACTCCATACACACATACACACACAAAACACACACACACACACACACACACACAGAAACTCACCCATGCATTCAGTGTGTAGGCGACCCACAGTGGCATACGAATGTCCTTGCTGAACCCAGTGATGTAGTCGGAATGGAGGAGCACACAGTGGTCAGCGTTCTCCTGGAGAACCCTGGGAATCCCGTAGGGCAGATGGACTGGCTTTACTCTTGGATCTACGATGAAAGAACAAACACACCCGGTGATTTGACAAGCAGGTTTGATTGATACCTCTCTCTTTTATTCCTGTCAAAGGCAAAAGAAAGGCACATACCTGACTGCATGAGTTTGGCGTTGAGGTCCTCCACCTAATAAGGAGTGTTGGAAAAGCATTAGAGACTTGCTTTCATGACTTAACCTAATAGAGACAGTCTGCAGAACAAACAGATGTTTCTCACTTCTACTTTCTCGCTCACAGTGGAAGAAACATGCAGCAGACCACACCTAAGTTTCTTAGGAAGTGAGATCAGTGGCCATTCAATCTGGGCAGAAATCTGAGTCTGCTCTTATGCAAGAGTGCAGCTGGCCTCGTTCAAACAAGACAAGAGACTTTAGCACCAGCGTAGCACTGGAAAAATATTCTCAAGTCTACGAATCATGTCCTTCCCTTGAAATGCTGTGCAGCTGTGAATTTATCTATGGTACCATATAACCATGTGCTACCCTTTTCCCCCCCATGTCCACCTTACTGCAGTTCCAGTAGGAATGTGCTTTTACAGGTCACCATACCGGTTAGTGCAGCACAAGGCCCCTTACTGGTTGCCTGGCCACACCACCTTGAATTTCCCCTTGGGGATCAATAAAGTATCTATCTATCTATCTATCTATCTATCTATCTGGAACTAGTCTGGAACACCATAGTTCACTAGCGTTTCCATCTGTTGGCAGATTACCTGCCCGATCAGTGACGAGTGGGGATGACGCTATAGTTTTTAAATCGAATATGGCTGTGGTAAACGGTAGTAGCAACGCCTGGAAATATAAAAGAATTGCAGTTGGAAGAATGTGCAAATGTATGTACAGCAAAGGTAGCCGACTGCCGATATGCTGTTTACTGTATTGTCAGTTTGCAAAGTTTAAGCAGAGTAGTGGAGTAATGTCAGAAATCTCTGATTAATGTGATTGGTTAGGCTGCCACGATAACGATAACTATAACCATAATGATAAAAGCGTTCACACTGAACAACGATAAACAAAGTCTCTCCTTGTGTTAATGAATGTGACGGTTAAAAGTTGATGGGTTGTGATTGGCTATTAACTTTTTATCGTTCTGAAAATCGCTCTGAAAGTGATCCTCATGTTGTTATCGTTATAGATTATGTGTGAACGTTGTCATTTATATTAACGAGAACGATATTTATTTATAGTTATCATTATTGTTATCGTTCTTGGTGTGAATGGGCCTTTAACGCTATGTCTACGCCCGTCACCATGCCAGTGCTGGAAACCCAGCTGGTTTCCCAGTCGTGAGTGTCCAGACTCTACTCACTTCGTGAATGAGTTTGGTTTACCAGGCTACATTACTAGTCTCATCCACAGAGAAACTGGACTGAGGAGCCAGCTCAAGGACAGACATATGTTGGTGGGACATTGGGGGAACACTGCAAACACGCCACTACAACGGAGTAATCTTGATAAAATGGCAAACTTGAGGCAAGTCTGTGTCTAGTACAGTAAGTGAGCAGTACAAGTATAACAGCCAAGCACATTTTGAAAATAGCCCAGAGGTTTGGGTGGTGTGTCTGTGGCTTGGGGCTTTCCAATTTGAATTAAGAGGGAAAAAGGTGGCGCGGAATGTGAGTAAGCATATCCCCTTCCCACAGTCAGCTCTGTACTATGAACGCAGTTTCAGTTAGTGCAGGTGCGCATCCACATAGACAGACAGACAGAGATGAGTAAACCACAAACAGCAGGCCTTGATTAAACACAGACAGAAGTGTGTCGTGGGCTTTATTGAAATATATCCTTCAGTTTATATATCTTTTATGTAGTATCTTTATTCTGTGTACTATCATTGTTTTGTGAAACTGAATTCTGTAGTAAGTTCAGTGTGGGAAAGGAAGACTGGTTTAAGGGAAGAGCAGACCCGGCAGAAAATGTCATAAATAAGGGTTGGTGCCAGGAAAATGTAAGCAAAACCTAAAGAATGTAGGAATAACAGGATGAGAGGGCAAAGGTGGAGTACTATACGTTACTTGGTCAGTTATCTATAAACATAGGTGGTGAGAAAGCCAGAGTGGGTGCTGTCTGGGATGACTTGAAGGGGTATAAAGGCTGGACAACAGCCAGAGGATCTTATCTTACTTTGCTTTCACTTACTTGCTTGCTTCACTAATGCTCCGCAGTGCATTAAAGCCATCATCTGCAGTATACATCCACAGTGTGCGTACTTCTTTTGATGTTGTATTATTTAATTTGGATTTGACCAGCCTCCTACTGTGAGCGTGTTTTTGATAATACTAAACTAAACTATAAAAACTGAACACAGATATTGAGGTGGAGCTCTGCGGTATCACACCTTAGCCTTAGGTGGTTCCTGACCTCTGGCATACCTTTGCTTCAGTGAGAGTTCCACAGGTGCAGCCCAGGTCGTCGGTGGGGATGGAGGCGGTAGCGGAGCAGGCCGAGGCGAGAGACATCTCAGCTGGGTAGGCTGGGACAAGCCGCGGCCTCTTCAGCAGGTGATTCAGGCTACCATGGGTGCCATTGTTGGGTGCAGGCCTTATGCCCAACAAGTCTGTGATCACAAGCCATCATCTGCTAATTAACTTGAACATTTCACTTTATAAGAACAAATGTTCGATCACAGATATCTAACTTCATCACAAACAAAAGATTTGAGTAAATACATGACAGGCCATGATTTTAACTCATTGCTTTTCACAGAATTATGATCCGTTGGCTGTAAAGGCTGAAATAAATGGAGATCCAGTACAAGCACAAGTTCTCACTTGCCCAAACAAAATACACTCTTTGTTCTACTGTAGGCCTTTAACTAAACATCCCACAATAGGCTTCAGTAGTATGAGTATGAATATGACAGAGAGCAAGGTTATTTAGACCATATGGCAATGACTGACTAGCCTCAGACAAATGCAGTGGCACAAACAGCTGTCAGGAGGGCTTCTATTGTTTTCATAGGAACCTACTGAAGCCTCTGCACCTGGTTTCTACAGACCTATTGCAGCCTCCTCTCTGGTTTCATGACAAATCTACCAAGGTCATTTAGGTCACTGAATGTACATTTCACATTCAGTGCTGTTCTTACACAAATATCTCTGTGTTACATGATGCTGAGGCTACAGCACCCTAAAGCAAGCATCTCCAATATCTGTCAGAGGTCTACGGTGGCCCACCGGGGTTTTATTTCATATGATTTTATGGTTTCATTTAGTCTTGTGTTTAGATGGACACATCCTATAGCATTATTGTCAGATGTGTTTTAATGAACAGTTGGCACAGTCCCCAAATGACTCAACTGTAACCCAAGTGACCCATATTGGCCTCGCAGGGGTGCTACAGTGCTGCATTTCCTGTTACAGTAGACAACTCATGAACTCATGTCCATTTTCTCTTTAATCAGAAAGCCTTAAGCTCCATAGAATACCATTTGCTTATAACTTTGCTCACGTTATAAGCAAAGTCTACTTTTGTGGCATAAATCTTTGCGATAAAAAAGGGCAACACTCACCACACATTAGGTTATACACTTCAATGTTTTCAAAAGGGGCAACAGTGGTATTATACTTCAGTCCAGGTCCATGGGCTATAAATATAGCCTGCAAAACAAACAAACAAATCCAAATCATAAAGTAGAAAGCCATCATTTGATTTATAGGTATGAAGCTGACTTTAGATGGACCCGAGCCAGCCCATTACAGTATGCGTGGGATTCGTCCACTCTGATGGCTGTCTGGAATGTGGGCAGGTTAAAATGTCATTAATACAGTGATGTAATGTTTGTGGTTCATCATTCTTGGACAAATAGAACAGAATGAACATCCCTGCGCTAAATATTTCCATTGGAAATATTTGGATTGCATGGTGGATTGCATGAATCATGATTTATATTTAGGAATTTTGCACATCTGATCACCTCTGAGCGCTAGACCTAGAGGACTGAACACAAAGGCCCAATATGTTGACCAAACATAAACAACAAGGACTCACAGTGTAGCTATTACACCAACATTGCAGCTGACTCTAAACTCAATTCCACTCTGACTTGACGTTGACCTCCCTACAAGTCAGACCCAGGCCAGCTATACAGCACCGAGCACAACCCCATGGCCTTGACCTTGACTAAGTGACTTTCAGCAAACAACAGTGGAAACAAAGTCACATTGTCCGGATACTGAACAATTGACATATTTTTATTCTATCTGCTCTAACATTCTAGACTGTGTTGCACCTTTTAAAACACTGCGCCCGAAAGCCAAAAAAGAACCATGGCTGACTGACACTTCCCACTCAATCAGGCGAGAGTGTCGAAGGGCCGAATGCAAGTGGAAAAAGGACAAGCTGCATGTATCTCTTGACATTTTAAAGGAAACGTGGCTCAAATACCAAAAAACTGTTAAATCTAAAAAAAAAACAAAATATTTTTCTGATATTGTTCTGTGCAATCAGGGCAAACCACATATTATTTTTAACACTATAAACACTGCTCTCAATAAACACCAACCTGTTGAGTTAGACACCACTTCAGTGAGTAGTGAACAATTTCTGCAGTACTTTGTTTCCAAAATCTCCAACATCAGAGCTCAGATAACGCCCCCCTCCTTTAACCCTTCTATCTCTGTCACCTGCCCTGTGAGTTTCAGTCACTTTGAGCCTATATCATTTGCTAACCTAAGCAAAACCATAGGGCTAATGAAAATCTCATCTGGTCTAACTGACATTGTTCCTCCTCTTCTCATCGCTCAGACAATTGAGACCACAGGTCCCCACATATTAACGATCATGAACTGTAGCCTTGCCTCAGGTGTTGTGCCAAAGAGCTTCAAACATGCTGTTGTGCAGCCATTGATTAAAAAACCCAATCTAGACACTTCAATCCTATCTAACTACAGACCTACCTCAAAACTCCCGTTCTTATCTAAAGTTCTAGGAAAACTTGTGCTTCAACAAATACAGTCTTTTCTAGATACACATGGTATCATGGAACCTCTGCAATCTGGTTTTAAAGCCCTCCACAGTACGGAGTCAGCCCTTCTGAAAGTTTTTAATGATCTGCTGCTAGCCACTGATTTTGGAGATTCTGCTATTCTGATCCTCCTTGATTTCACCGCTGCTTTTGATACTGTTGATCATGATATTTTAATCTCCCGTCTAGAGCACTGTGTTGGTATCAGAGGCACTGCTCTTGAATGGTTTAAATCCTACCTAGCCGACAGAAGATTTTCTGTCTGCCTGGATGGATCTGTATCCCCCTCTGCGCCTCTTCCTTGTGGTGTTTCTCAAGGGTCTATTCTGGGGCCTATGCTGTTCTCATTGTACAGGCTCCCCTTGGGATCCATACTTAGAAAATATAACATCTCTTTCCACTGCTATGCGGATGACACACAGATTTACATGCCCCTAAAAACATAACGACCCCCAATCTGTTAAACTTTTATTAGATTGTCTAGAGGACATCAAAGCCTGGATGGCTTTAATTTTTTTTAAATTTTAATGAAAATAAAACTGAGGTCATAGTCTTTCGGCCCAGTGCTGCTTGTAACACACAGGGTGACTTAGGCCCCCTTGAGCCATTTGCTAAAGATACTGTAAAAAACCTTGGTGTAATTTTAGACTGTAATTTTAAAATGGAGAAACAGATAAACACAGTAGTAAGATCTAGCTTCTTCCAGTTAAGGCTTTTATCCAAGGTTAAGCCCTTCTTATCTCTTAAAAACATTCATGCCATTGTATCTTCCCGTCTAGATTATTGCAATGCCCTATATGTGGGCATTAGCTGTTCCTCTTTATCCCGCCTTCAACTTGTTCAAAACGCTGCAGCCCGCCTTCTAACTAAAACACGAAGGTGCTTGCAGCCCTTCACTGGCTCCCTGTCCGTTTTAGAATACATTTTAAAATTCTTTTATTTGTTTTTAAATCTTTACATGGTCTGGCCCCACTGTACATATCAGATCTCCTGAAGGTGCAGACATCCTTTAGGGCATTGGTTCTCAAAGTGGGGTCCGCAGCACATTGTCAGGGGGTCCCTGACAAAGTTTGCTACAAAATATGAAATTGTCAAAATATGAAATTGGCTAAAAAATGCTACAGTATCAGTATTTGCCCAATTGATCTGCTAATACGTTACATCAATACATCAAAACACTTTACTATTAATTAACCGCCAACAAAATGAAAGTTATGTGAAGCAAACACTATGTGTTCAACACAATAGGCTTACATTTGATAAAGAAACAACAATCCTTTAAAAAAATCCTACATACTGTCAAAGTTTGCTAACATGACTATTGTGGTATTAGCACTCTATGTTTTTAAAATACATCTAACAGAAAAAAAGCATCTAACAGAAAAAAAAGGCTATACAGCTACATGATTAACTTAAGTTTTATGTGTTGCAATTATGAGGGGTCCTTGGAGAATTTTTCACTCCATGAGGGGTCCACAAATGTTTGAGAACCCCTGCTCTAGGGCTTCTAGGTCTGCTGACCAACTTCGGCTGGTTGTGCCTCGTTCTAGGTTAAAGAGCAGAGGGGACCGGGCTTTTGCAGTGATTGCACCAAAGTTCTGGAACAAGCTGCCCCTACATATACGCCTGGCTCCCTCCTTGAGTGTTTTTAAATCTCACCTAAAAAACAATTTTTATGCCCTGGCTAACACAGTCTGATTGTCTTATTTATTTATTTGTTTGTTTGCCTGTAAATATTGTTATCCTCACTTTTTGTTGTCTTTTTTGTTGTCTACCAAGTCGTACTAACTTGCCTGTCCAGCACTTTGGACAGCTGTTGTTGCTTTTAAAGTGCTTTATAAATAAACATGACTTGACTTGACTTGACTTGACTTGACTTGACATTGTGCTGAAAGGAGGTTTATTATTTTAACACTTTATCAGTGCCTAATTAGACGAGGCTGCCCCATTCATAGAAACCAGTTGACAGCCATGATGAATTAACCAGAAGAAGTCAGGAAACTACTCCATTGTGTCACAGGATGTCCGTTGATTAAGCCTGGCAACAAAAGATTCTTCACTGCCTGTCCATTATCACTGTTCCTGGAAATGTCACAAGTCCTATTCGTAGAGCCCAATCTTCAGAAATGGATGTTTTACAACTCATTACTGGAAAAAATTGAGAAGAGTACTTCAATTCCCATAAATGGACAGCATCTGTAATGGTTGTTTTTAAGACACAAGGCCCTTAACTCTGTCGGAAAGTTGAAATATGTTAAACATCGCAGTTACAGGCCTTAAAGAATAATTACAGACATCTGGCAAAAACAAAGTAGCTGCCACTCCTACTGTGAGCTGTGCCTACAAAAGCACGCTTAGGCCTTAGTCCTTAGGCTTAGCTGCAGTTACCCTCCATTTGACTGGAACACACCAATCATACAAACCTCTACTTTTAAACACGCTAATATCTTGCGAGGCTCACAAAGAAAATACTGTGTTGTAAAACAGGCCAAATTAGCCCGCTAATAAATACTTAAATGTCAACACGAAGAGAGCCCGACCTTAAAAGACTTCCACTGTAGGAGTTTTTAAGAGCGCCTCGAAAATACATCGGAGAAACAGCCCAAACTAGGTGCAGGGTAAACAAGCTAGTGGCTCACCGTTTCTTCTACGACATGATTACTATATTCTGCAGCAGCTCTTGCATGTTCAAAAGGGCATAATTTTATCCTAGACAGTCATTTAATTCATTCACCTGTTTATTTTGAGGAAGATGTACGTCGTACAACTTGGCAATTATGCGAAAGAGACATTCTCGAGAGAGCCACAGAGGGAAACATGCATGAGGGAGTTACAGAAAGACACAGAGGCTCCTGGAAAGGCTGGGCAAGTCTAACTAGGTCTGGAAAAGTAGAGAGGGTAATGGTAGTCCCTGATAATGAACTGTGTGTGTGTTTTTTGTACAGTAGAGCCCAAATTACCCATGAATAAAAACGTCAACATGCAGCCATGAGCTGAGATACACCCAAACACTGGCACTGACCTTAGACCTGAACATGGCAATACCCTCGAGCACACGTACACTACACACTATCCTTCTTTCACTCACACACACACACAAACACAAACACACCCGTACACAGACACACACACACACAAACACACACACACAGAGACACACATATACACACACACACACACAATTCTGTAGACGTCTAGTTTGACCCCTAGGAAAAAGCTTCAGGCCTGGGCAGTAATACTCTGTGTCTCTGCCAGGCTGAGCCTTTCAAGTCCATAGGGACAAAGCCCTCACATATCCCACAATGATTCTGAGCTCTTTTCATGGAATTCTGTGTGCAATCCCTCGCATCCCTGACTAATTACGTCCCGTCTTTGAAACATGCATTCCATTACTAAGGACCGAAAATCGAATTAAATTTAATCGAGCCAAAGGTTAAGTGTTAAAAAAGAACTCAAATTTTCACATAGATCTCAGTTTCTTGGGGTCACCGAGTGCTGTCGGTATGAAAAAAAAAAACAAGAAAACAATTGCCGAAATTCTCCTTTAAGGAAGAGACACAAGCTATTCATTAATGAGGAGTTGTATTAGTCTTGTTACTCATTGAACAAGGGGTTTATTTGTTCTGGGTGCTGATACTGAATCACTGCATAGCTGGACAGCAGTACTGCATGTTAGAATGTAACTTATTTGACTGGACCTATTGTTGGAATGTTTCTCATGCTTTGTGTCACTCTTTCCTTATCCTCCCACTATTCCCAGCTCCCACACCCACACCCACCCAGACGAAGACACACACCTGCATGCTTTGGAAGAGGTTGTCTGAGCCGTGGAATCCACCCGAGCAATACTTTGTATCCCTGGGGCCTCTAAGGGGAAATAACATGGATGAGGGACACATTAGTGTGGGATTACATAACTAGACACAGAGCAATAAAACAGCTCTTACAGCACAGCACAGAAGAAGAGAATATAACAACACATAGCATAGCACAAAACAATTACATGCATAACTGTCTCACAAACACATCAACACGAAGCACATGTGTAAATTCTAATCTGGTTGGCTGTGGGTATGTTTAGGGGCGCATTTCCCAAAACCATAGTTGCTAGCCTGTCAGCAATTTAGTTGGTTGGAAATGGGAAATTGCATTGCAACCAACAAAGTTGCTAACTAAGTTAGGGTGAGGGTGAGAAAGTGAAAGTATTTGTAAAAATGTACTTCACTCCTTCCCTCAGGCTGGTGGCGCTGAGCCAGACCGGCCCGCGTTCAACGACACGCTGCGGTGTGTCACTGTTATTATTTCCATGGATACTGGTCTGATTTTACAACTTACACCTGCTCAGAACCAGACAGGCTTCAGAAAGTAAAAGTCCTGCCTATTTGCTCTAACCCATTCACTAAACCAGCTGATTGTAATCAGCACAACTCCTCAGTCAGGTAACTGAGCTTAGCAGTGAAATGACCGTTGTGTACAGGTAGAACCTATACGTGGTACTTTCTGAAGTCGGACTTTTACACCTCTGCTCATAACTCATACTAAAAGTCACATCCTTAAGTCTAAAAGTCACATCCTTAAGTCTATAAGTCACATCTTTAAGTCTAAAAGTCACATCCTTAAGTCTATAAGTCACATCTTTAAGTCTAAAAGTCACATCCTTAAGGCTATAAGTCACATTTTTAAGTCTAAAAGTCACATCTTCAAGTCTAAAAGTCACATCCTTAAGTCTATAGGTCACATCCTTAAGTCTAAAAGTCACATCCTTAAGTCTATAAGTCACATTTTTAAGTCTAAAAGTCACATCTTCAAGTCTAAAAGTCACATCCTTAAGTCTATAGGTCACATCCTTAAGTCTAAAAGTCACATCCTTAAGTCTATAAGTCACATCTTTAAGTCTACAATTCACATCCTTAAGTCTAAAAGTCACATCCTTAAGTCTAAATGGGGTGCTAGTCATAACTTTAAGTTGGCTGTAACTTTCCGGCCTAAACCAGATGCCAGCTGGCCGATATACTGGTTACCTGAGACCAGCTCATCACAGCTGTCCACTTTGTAAGCACAAGCCGAGACACCTCCAGAGTCTGTGCTGTGCTGTCATGTCACAGAGGTCAGGTGGGGACTGACCATCAACCTGGCAGGCCCAGTCGGTCAGCTCTGGTTAACCGACTGGCTGGGCTATCCATAATCACAGTGCTCCTCCTGCCAAAACAGCCACCTTTGGCTAGAGCCACCCCTTTATTCCCTCTGAGAAAGGAATGCATCTGGGATAAAAACAGATATGGCCTGCCGTCTGTGGTCTCGCTGTTGTTGTCTGGGTCACACTTTATTTTCTAATAATAGAAATGGGGAGTTGGACGACATCTTCTGTTGGTGTCGTGACACAATATCTTGAAAACCTCCTCTGGTTCTATTCCCACTTCTGCGCCATCTCCTTTTGCTTGTCTTGTATTGTATGTCAGGTAGTGTTCATTGATACTCTAGATCAGGACTCTGCAACCTTTTGTCCTCCAAAAGCTTTGATCAAAATCAGCATGGCTGAGAGCAATGTTTTATAGGCTACTGGTATTAGCATGTATTCACATATATGATCTCCACTCTAAATCAGCTGAATACATTTTGTATGCATTATAAGGTTCCTTTCAACCTGTTATGGACATATCTGCCATTTACCTGATAACATATTTTGTGTGTGTGTGTGTGTGTGTGTGTGTGTGTGTGTGTGTGTGTGTGTGTGTGTGTGCGGCTTTGGAGGCGGAAGCGTCAGATAAATGCATGAATGTAAAAGTAAATGCAATTGATGGAAGCTTTTGATGCAAATTGATGGAAGCTTCTCCCAAAGGAGAGGAGACAGAGCTGAGGTGCCACAAGACAGGAGGAATGAAGGGATGAAGATAGGAGGGGGAGAGAGAAAGAGGAAGAAACAGAGAGAAAGGGGAAGGTGCGCTCTGTAAACATACACGGCTGCCCAGTAGGTCTCTTTCATGTAGAGGTGGGCCTGCTCGATGCGAACGTTGTTGGCAAAGTGGAACCTCTTTGGCAGGTTCTCCTTCAGGTAGGGTCGCATGGGCTGGTCAGGAGTTCTGCACTTCAGATGTAGAGAGAGAGAGAGAGAATGAGAGAGAGAGAAAGAGAGAGAGAGAGAGAGAGAAAGAGAGATAGACAGAGACAGAGGGGGGAGTGGAGACACATAAACAGAAAAGATTAGCCCACCGGTGTTCCAAAATGTTACACACTAACAGATGAAAATAAAATGAAAAACATTCTTCTTACCGAAAGATTTGCAAGTACACCTTCATAGTCAACTGCAGAAAAAAACAGAGCACCCAACGAGTGACAATGTTACTTTTAAATTCATATTGCAAGAACAAGTACATCATTCATCAAGTGACACATGATAGTGAGGCAATGTCCTCCATTCACTGCTTTATTAAATAGGGAAATGGTGAAGACTGCAATCGCTTACAGCTGAAGAACTCCTCTGGGATTCTCTTTGGGCGGATCCTGGCCGCTGGGCCCATGATGAGGGTGAAGTCACTGGTGTTGACCGGGTATGAGTTCAGATGGACCGCCCGATCACATCTGCCCTGCTCCATGCCTGTGTTTGAGGATGGATCAATCAATCAATCAGTCTTTATGCATATAGTACCTTTTAAGCAGAGTAGCGATCCCTAATGCTTAACAATAACACATCAATAAAGTATAAAAAGATAGGACGAGACCAACACAAACACATCTCAGCATATGTATGTTTAGAAGTCTTGCACAGTTCTGCGGTCATCTTTTTAAACAGTGAAAGCCATGAAAGTGGTGAGTTATGTCTTTCAGCGACTGTTTTTATGGGAGCCGTTTGACACTTCACCCAAAGGAACACCCCTAATCTTGTAGAGCTGCGGAAACAGTATGTCAAAGTCTCCCAACAGCAGTGTGCCTTTTTATGGGCAGCTTTTAATCTAACATACAGTATATTTTCCTTTGTCACAAAAGCATGCACCAGTCATGTACATTTCCACTGGCTCTAGCTATTATGTTGTACAGTGGGTGAGAACCCACACACACACACACACACACACACACACACACACACACACACACACACACACAGACAGACACACACACACACACACACACACACACATACACAGACATTCACACACACACACACACATACACAGACAGACATTAACACACACACACACACACACACACACACACACACACACACACACACACACCAGCCACAAGCAGCATGGCAAACCCTTGCCCAATAACTGACCTATTTTCTCCATTCAACAGCTAGGGGAAACTGGGAGAATGCTTTGCTTTTGGGCTTTTCATTGTCTAAGCCATACATCAAATAAAAGCTATGCAGCCTCTTTGCACAGGTTGTTGAAGAGAGGCAATGTCTACAGCATTGACACAACACAGCAGAGAAGACAGATTATAGTTGCCTCTGGTGAACATGGACTTCATATCTGCTGGAGGTTGCAGGGAGACTAATTTGAAATGGGTCAGAGAGAGCACTACAACTTTGCTTCCCTCGTAGTGGTGATTAGAGTAAACATAACATCCCTAGTGCTTTCTCAAATCCACATGGGAAAGAGAAGGGTTTCTTGTTTACAGTAAACATCCATTACCTGCAACTAATTAATGTAACATCTAAGATTAATGTGTTGGGCTACTTTACATAGATAAAATAAGACCATTATATTATATTATTATATTAACTTCAGCATGAACACACCATTAATCATTAATATTTCATAATGCACAACTCATTACAGAATACTCCATTTCGTTAGATATTTATAGGTATTGTGTTTTAATTATCTCTAATTTCCCTACATTCAGCATTAAGATATGTTGAATAAGGCTACATGTTATTCATGTTTTATTCATATCTATTCCAGACAAGTAATGATTTGTATTATCCTTTCCCAAGATCTAATAAGATAACAGCCCATCATCCTTTCAGATTCTCCCGAGCTCTGCGGTGGCCTCTCACACTGTTTCCATGTCCACCCTCAGGCCACTCTGGAGCTCACTCATGTGCCCAGAACATCGTTCACAAATAAAAAAAGAGGACGCAAATACACTCCCAATATCCTTGAGATTTACGTGCTCAACATCAGAGCGTGACATACACACGCGAGGCCAGTGGCGGGGCTCTCCTCTCTTGTGTGCGCATCGTGGTGAGATCGGCACGGCTGTAGAGAAGATTACAACTCAAGGCCCGAGTGTTGATTAGAGCTCTGGCCCTTTGCCGTCTCTCGCTCGTCACGAGAACGCGTGCGAACATCCAGCCGTCGTCCTGACGTTCGGGTTGGGCATCTCACGCTGCCTAACCTCCGCGCGGATGATTACAGATGTGCCAGCGGCGCTGGGCAGATGTGCACGGCACTGAGTCGTCTTCGCTCCCCCACAGCCACGCCCTCCCAGGGAGAAGGGAGAGACACTCCTTTGTTAATGAATGAGCGACATACAGAGGGACAGCCTCTGTCATTCTGCCAACTCTCTCTCTCTCTCTCTCTCTCTCTCTCTTTCTGTCTTCTCTCTTCCTCATCACAGCTGGCCACCTGCTGCATGGGTCCTTGTTGTCCTCCCTCTTCACTCTCTCTTTTACACTGTTTCATCTCTCACCCTCTCTTCATCACTAGTTCAATTTAAAGGCCACCATTTGGACAGGATAATAACTGTTGTTGTGCCTTCACGGCATGGGGCTGACAAACAAGACAAGCCAGATCCATGGCATACGCCTCCCCACAAGCTGTTAATAATCATTCCCTCTTAGGTCAATATGTGCCAACACCAAGAGTCAACAACGATGAAACATTGGCTTGAGTAGAGCTAATAATTTAGACCTTACTGTAACAGGGTGCAGTCACTTCCTTGAATTTCCCCTGGATCTACAGTTAACTGACTCAACCAGTGGTTCTCTGCCATTGTGATCAGGATGCACGTTTGTTGGCCTGGAATAAAGGGCACGTGGCGTGACGGTTCTCTCATTCAGTCAACTGTTAATCCCTATTATCTCTAGATTATTTGAGATTCATGCCTTGGGACATACCAGTAGAGTAGGAAACCCTACAGGATGAGGTGCCAAATATAAGAATGTTACACTGCTAAGTCATTCAGTCCAGTAGGAGGAAGCTTACACTCGTAAAATGAATGTGTTGAAAACAACACAACTTGAGTTGTTTTTAACACATCTCTATGTCCAGATAGGGACAAGACAATTTGTGTTGTTTCCAACACATTCATTTTAAGAATGTATATGAATGTGCATCCCTTGCTGGAGAAGGCTAATTGGTACTGGACATTTTAGCCTGTGCTCACCATGGTCGGATAGGACGATCACATTCACACATTTGTGAAGGTTCCTCATCTTCAGGCCCTCCATCAACAGTCCAATAATACGATCCATCTTAATTAAAGCTTCAATGACCTGAGAAAGAGAGGGGTTAACAAATATAGCGCATTTCAAATTTCCCACCATTCAGTATTCTCAGCTGAACATTCCATGCTAGGTGTCAGATCTCACCTGACTGCTCTGGGGTCCATGCCTATGCCCAGAATGATCAGGCTCCTCCAAATACAAGGTGTAAAAGTCTGGCCTGAGAGGACAGTTGGACAGGGTTAATGCTCTAGTTCAAGAACACACAAAGCTGTGCAAGTACATACAGGACTCTGATGGTCACGTGGTTCGTGGACACCATGTTAGATACCAACATTCATCAGATCCCCATTGACGTAGTGCAGTGAATAGTGGAGAAAAAGAACATAAATCATTAACATAATGCCCAACTGTTGTGCGTATGTCTACAGGGCAAGACGGGGACTGAGGCAATATGGTCACTACAAGCGATTTTTAAGATCGGGATATTTTTGTAAGGGCCTTTTACATATTATCAAACGTTGATAATAACATTTATATGCCTGTTGATGGTGAAAATAAGCTATTTATTTCAACATAGCATATTTGCCCCATAGGGTTACATAGGGAATCATCTGACGTTGGTCTCCAAAATAGCGCCCCTGATTTGAGTTGGCCAAACTCTCTCTATATACAGCTCTGAGTGTGCAGACGAAGAATTTCTCCGTTATTCTCATGAATTTGTTTTGTGACACTGTTTCCACGAAACTAACAATCATACTCGATAATCTCAACAGACTCATGTCTCAGCCAACCTCAGTCATGTACATCTCTATACTTTAAATAATACACTACAAATAACTCAACTGATTTCTGCTATTGCACGGTGTCGGTGCGACATGTCAATACTGTAAATTAGCTAATTTTGGTATGCCTGCCTCTTCTCATTGCATGGCTTCCGCAGCACGGTAGCTGGATATAGTGTGCATTGTGGTCTCAAATTAGAGTCCACTAAGCTACATAATAGGCTAGATATTAGCTTCTAATATATTAAGTAAGTAAGTATATACTCTTTTGATCCTGTGAGGGAAATTTGGTCTCTGCATTTATCCCAATCTGTGAATTAGTGAAACACACTCAGCACACAGTGAACACAGAGTGAGGTGAAGCACACACTAATCCCGGCACAGTGTGCTGCCTGCAACAACAGCGGTGCTCGGGGAGCAGTGAGGGGTTAGGGGCCTTGCACTTCAGCCGTGCCTCCTGGTTGGGGTTCGAACCGGCAACCCGCCCGTTACAGGTCAGAAGCGCTAACCAGTAGGCCACAGCTGCCCCTAATATATTAGCTAATATATTAGCTTCTTAACTTATTTGTTTATTAGGCTAAGCCATAAAGACCTCAAAAAGCCAAGAATTATGAAAAGCATTAAGGCATTCTTTAAATCAGTCAAGTTCCTATTTCTAGAAATATGTCAAAGACAGGTCTACTGATTCCATGTCCCTCCTTTGAAAACATGACAGACATACAAGGCCAGTGAGGAGTAGGCAAAAACCACACCATGATGCATTTCTGACTAAATTCCTGTAATTGTAAGAAAGCTTGATGTAAAAAGCTCCAGCATACCTCTCTCCCTCAGGCAGTCGTAACCAGTCTAAAATGGTGGCCACTCTCTTCTCGTATGGGACTTTTCTGAGGAGGGAAAAGATGCAAAAAAGGCCATTTTCTGATCAGTGCCCAACATACAGTAGGCTTATGATACGATTCTGGATGGGTGGTGGTGAGATTTACACTTTCTTGCAAAAATCTAAATCTTATCTCAGAATCTGGTCTGAGTCAGACACTGACATATCTCGGATCCATCTCAGAATGTACTATGGGTTTCCTAATAATATAGTCGCTTTGGTTAAAAAGCGTCAGCCAAATGTAATGTAATGTAATGTAATGTAATATTAGTTTACTGACCCGTCATAAACCTGGTGAAAGGTGGGAAATTTTCCCTGAATGGCCACATCCCCTCCAGGCCAGAAGAACGTTCCGGCCTTGATGTCGTTCTTCATTGCACTGAGCCAGACCTGCAGAGAAACCAACAGAGTTGGAGTATGGAGTAAGGAGTATACCCTGCATACCCTGTATACCCTGGCGACTATAATAACAATGTAACAATCAGAATAATTGATTGCTGGTAGATAGAACAACAAACACTTAGGGCATATGCAAGATATAGCTACTATGATTCATACAATCCATAAATGCAACCATGATTTTGTTTCGGTCATTGTTTCGGGTTGGGCATGCAAAGTGGCATGAAATAACAGGCTAAAATTACCCAGAAAGCCACAGACTTAGCAAGAATGTGACCTTCTATGGTCAGTGAGCTCTTATTTTTTAAATGAGCTCTTATGACAGCAGTCACGCACAATGGCATGACAAAAATGTAAACACTCTGTGGTAAGTCCCTAAACAGCAGTTAAGGTTAAATAAGACATACGGAAAGATTGAGTGATGGGGGGGACGAGGGAATGTGATGTGTCTCTGGGCCTCAGAAGACCTAAACTGGGGAAACTCGAGTGTACTCCAAAACAGCACAAAACAACTTCTGTACGTAGGCTGTCATTTGCACAATGCAGACTCCCTAATTATTCTAGGAGGCACATGATTTGGCACGGGCATCTAAACAGGAGGAGATGGCTGCTGAAAGCATTTTTAATTAGAAGCCACATTATCATGGCTAAAGAGAGAATAGCCTCTGTTTCATTCCACAGCCTCCTTTATCATGTGTGGGACTCCAGAGAAGCCAGTGCGTCTCTCTGTGACTTGACATCTGTAAACACGGACCAGAACACTTCATCACTGTCACTTTTCATACAAGCTCCCGTCACTTCATATAACTCTTAAACGAGTAGTTTGCAACAAACGGTACACATCTAGAAAGTGAAAGGTAAATCAATGTGCCTTTTCAAACTGTGGGTAATTAAATCACTCTCAAATAAAATGAGGACTCTTACTTAACTACGAAGACACACAACAGTCCTTCCACAGTGCTGATTCAGCTAAACAGCCAATCAAAGAGGAAACTGGCCAAGCTGGGATGAATGAGCAAGGCACGGCAAGTTCATTTACATAACACAATTCATTAGAATGGGTCATTTTAAAGTGCTTTGCAAGTATACAAATCAAGAAGCAAAGAGAAATAAAAGTTTTAATGTGCTAGGCAACCATAAGAAAAACAACAGAAGACAGAAGATAAACAAAATAAATGGGACCGTTGAAATGAACTGAAGAGCTGGTTGAATGGACCTCAAGAGCAGTTGTGGGATGTTTGTGTCCAACGGTACTCACAGGTTCTCCAAGGTACCACAGGGGGTTGAACTTCTCCTTTGATTTGAGAAGGAACTCTGCATTTCTGGTCACATCATACATCTTGTTGTCGACTATGCCGTGGGACTCAGGGTACAGGCCCTGTGGCATACACACACACACACACACACACACACACACACACACACACACACACACACACAAAAACACACACACACACAAAACACACAACATGTAAAACTAAATAAAAAGCAATCTGCTAAGTGGCTTCTTGACTTGCAGTGATGTTTTCACAATACATTACATCAGATGCCATTGGCCTGGAAAATTACCATAAATAACCAAAGCATTAAATCCCGGCCGCAAAATACACACTTCTCTTCAATTTATGTAAACCACTTTCATGGATATTTCTTCAGAAACCACAGGCCAACCCATCCTGGGTTGCAACACTTAGAGGCTAGTGATTTCACGTCATAGTCTATCTTGCTCTTACACAACTAACATCGATGTCAGGCAGTGTACTGCTCCATGCCCCTTTGAGCTATAAAACCACACAAGGCATATGTCATGGCCTATGTGCTAACCAACACACAGACAGCTGGTGGCTTCTGAGATTGTTTCTTCTGTGGGCTGTGAGTTTGTTTAGCATGAACTCACAGTGACAATGGTGTAGTGGTTGGGGAACGTCTTGGTGGGATAGACCGGCCGCATGTGTGAAGTGGAAGTCCCGCACCTTTCTGGGAGTAAAAAGAAGTGAGATTTAGAAGCATTTACTCAAAGAAGAGCTGAGAATGTGAATGTAACTGTGTGAACCGTGTATGAATGGACAACAAATATTAAATCCATGAATGAATGATTCAATGAATGATTATGGCATTATCAAAGGAAGCATACACTGTAGTTCAGGGATTAGGCTGCATTTGAAATACACTAATTATCTGAGCAAACAAGTGTGTGTGTGTGTGTGTGTGTGTGTGTGTGTGTGTGTGTGTGTGTGTGTGTGTGTGCTGTGTGATGTGTGTGTGATGTGAGGTGTGTGTGTGTGTGTGTGAGTGTGTGTGAGTATGTGTGTGTGTGTGTGTGTGTGTGTGTGTGTGTTTGTGTGTGTGTGTGTGTGTGTGTGTGTGTGTGTGTGTGTCTTACTCAGTTTGGACAGTACAGGCATCAGAGGCTCATAGGACTTCATGTAACTGGCCCT
>NC_063196.1:27319641-27327141 GCF_017589495.1 Alosa alosa
TATTGTCCACAAGAGTGGAAATTTGTCTTTGACTCCACAGGTGGGTTTCTAAAATACAGACACAATAAATAGACAATACATACATACAAATAGACAATACATACAACAAACAAATAACAGTCACCCTTAAAAACAACAATAAATAACACTTTCACAACAGACCGGTATCAAGAAGATGAATATAGATATCTTGCATGGACTATTGTGAATTGAGTAGTGATATTGCACTTGGTATGAATGACTTTTTGTCAAAGTTTTGTTTTTGGTTGCTATTGCAGCTGTGTACCTCCTTCCTGATGGCAATTTCCTGAATTCTGTAAACAGAGGATGCACTGGGTCAGACACAATGTGCTGGGCCTTATGTCTCATGTGTGTAGTATGTATGTCTGCCAATTGTCTCTGGCCTTTACCCACTATTTTACTGCCCAGCTTAACAATTCTGGATAGCTTATTTCTGTTCTTAACCCCCAGGTTTCCAAACCAAGTATACATATCAAATGTCAGCACACTCTCAGACTCCTATCACAAGATCACAAGAGAGCGAGATGTGAAAGGTGAGGGAGTGGGAGGTAGGGGAGGACTGACAGTAAGAGGGGAGTTTTCAAGTGTTGGAGAGAGGGAGAGAGAGAGCGAGAGAGAGAGGGAAAGAGACAGAGAGAGAGAGAGAGAGAGATGACTCCAGAGTTATCCAAGGACAACATTTCCCTATTACAGTAAGCCAACATTCCTGTGGTTAGTGTCATATCTTTAATACCATCCAAAACAAACATAGCTTTGAAGTGATAATACTTGTAAACAGGTCAATACCTGTTTTATGTTCCTGTTAATCTGGAGCTAATACATGCCTTTCACTCTGTGCCTCATGACAGGGAGATTTGAAAAGAGTTTGAGCTTTTAGCTTCTTACAGACTGCATATCACCAGTCCTCCCATAACAATGCTGCCGCCTGCTATCAAACCCAATTAAAAGCTTTACTTTCCGTGCTGCCCTGCTCAGAGCCTCTGCTGCTGCCCACACAATGACCGCTTTGGGCTCACAATGACGCCACTGTCCCCTGGTACGTTTTTGTGATTCAGAATCGGCTCCAAAAATAGGCTACACATGACAGTGCGTTGTCTCATGACGTATAAAGATTGGACCTGTGGTCTAGTGAGCCGGGTCCAAAAGTTCCATTTAATGCATGGAAGAATTATGATCTCACTCGGTTTTTTTTTTGTGAACTTGGGGGGAAAAGGTTCACAAAGCTCCTCTTTATTGTGAACTGGAGCAAGAGAGAGGGTGCAACGTGCTCGGTGCCACCCAGGGCGACTCACGTTCCAACCGCTGACAGTCTGGAGCGCACGACCACCTCCGTCCCGAGAAACGCAAACAGACCGTCAAAGCCCACGCCAAGTTTCCCAGATGCGTCCGTGTACACTACGCACCTTAGAATAACAACCCACACCGTTGGTCTTGACCAAATGGACCCGATGCCAGGGGCACTGGACACGACCACAAGTTATTTTTTTAACATTAAAGTCCAAAAAAATACCGGAGACTTTTTTTAGCGACTTTCACGACTGTTCCACAGCCTCCTCCCATCTGCGCATGCAGTGCGGATGAGTAACGTCTGCTATGTCCTCAGCCTAGTGAGTAGTACATCAGACATCTTTGTGTCTCTGACTGAAGCCTTTGCATAATCTCTCTCTCTCTCTCTCTCTCTCTCTCTCTCTCTGTGTGTGTGTGTGTGTGTGTGTGTGTTTGTGTGTGTGTATGTCTGAGGGTGGGGGAAGCAGGCAGGGGCCAGTCACAGACACAAATCAGCGCTGAGTCAGTCTCGGTGGCACCGCTTATGTGTGTGAGAGTGGGCAGTGAGCCTGGACGTATGTGTGTGTGTGTGTGTGTGTGTGTGTGTGTGTGTGTGCGTGTGCGTGTGAATGACTGAGAGACACTTGAATGAAGCGGAGAGTGTGAGAGTGAGTGGATAATAAGTGGCCTGTCTTCCACCCACAATATTACCATCCTGAGGCAGCCTGGATGGCACCGATAGGAAGTGTGTGTGTGTGTGTGTGTGTGTGTGTGTGTGTGTGAAGCCTGGAGTTCTTGGACACCGACCCCCTGTCTGTCTGTATTCGCAGGATTGCTGTTGCGTGTGTGTGTGTGTGTGTGTGTGTGTGTGTGTGTGTGTGTGTGTGTGTGTGTGTGTGTGTGTGTGTGCGCGCTTGTGCGTGTGAATGAGTGAGAGACACTTGAATGAAGCGGAGAGTGTGAGAGTGAGTGGATAATAAGTGGCCTGTCTTCCACCCACAATATTACCATCCTGAGGCAGCCTGGATGATGAATGCGTGTGAATGAGCATGAGTGTGTGTGTCCACTGCGATTTCCTCCACCAGCACAGTTCTTGCCGACAGTGCAGAAAAGTGGACCCCTCTGTCTGTCTGTATTCGTGTGTATATGTGTGCTGTTGCGTGTGTGTGTGTGTGTGTGTGTGTGTGTGTGTGTGTATGCGCTCTTGCGTGTGTGAAATATGCTCGAGAGCTTTGGCTCCAAAATGAGAGCAGAGAGGAAGAGGGCCATTTTAAGGTGTCTACTGCTTGCAGAAACCATCAGAACACTTCCCTGACCCCACTCAATATACATATTTTCTTAAAGGAAAATTCCGGTATTTAGCACTTTGAGTCCCTTTTCTGGTTTGTTTTTGATGAACTAGAGTGGTGGACACCGAAATTTTGACGATTTGTCCTGTCTCGACTTTTCTGACTCGTTTTGAATCGCCTTTGACTAGAACAGAGTGGCTGCAACAGGCATGCACAAACATGTCCTAAAATAACCCTTAACGTTCGTTTTCAAAACTGTGCAACTCACCGAGTGGTTAGTGGTGTTCGTTGATTATTAAAATCAAATATATCGGCGCAATGTATGATTTCCAGCCGTCTTATTTGCTATTGTGGAACTATTTTTTCAGACACCTCACAACCGCGTATAAACTTCCACTCAATATCAAAGTGCTAAATACCGGAATTTTCCTTTAAGAAATGCTCAACATTAAATACATCAATATTACACATTTGATCATTTAGCAGATGCTTTTTTCCAAAACAACTTACAAATGTCAATTATATGACAAGGGCTATTGTCCTCAGAGCACAATCGCTCAAGGGCACAATGTTGGAACCCACAACTTTTCAGGCTGCTGCATGCTAGCCCAGCTCTTTAGCCACTATGCTACCACCGCCTCTGATACACAACGGAGCCTCATGTCCACTTATGTCCATATGTCACATTCATCTCCACCACTTTTGCATGTTTTCTAAAAGCTTAAGGAAACAGATAAAATGAAGCAATGACTGAAACAGATCTATTCTTTCGCATACCAAAAAGAAATCACAAACCAGGCTTGAACTGAATATCTATTCTACATACATTAAACATACAGTAAATCTACATTAAAGTAAATCTTAACTACATATCAAAGTACACAACCACACTGTGCACTGTACCGAAGCAAATCAGGAATACGGATAAAAATGTGAACTGATACAGTTTCAAATGCCTTTCTATAATCCCATTAGATATCAAACTCAACCCACACACACACACACACACACACACACACACACACACACACACACACATCTGCCCACGTAGGCACACTACCAAACCGCACATACAATCCCAGTCCGAATGGGGCACCACACCCGTTCCAGGCCGTTGCCCTCGGTGGCCGATGAGGCCCCAGTGGGCAGGGGAATTTTCTCCCGGTGGATTTTTAAGATGGTGAGTTCCGATGGCCACAGCAGGGGCCTGCCAGGTCTGCCAAGCCACCCCTGCATTCCGCTCCCATTCATTCCCATGGGCCCCATTTACAGCTTATGGAGTGGGAGTCAGGTTACAGTCACTTGCAGGACTTTCCCTGATTTGTTATGTATGTGCCCTGAGAGAAGTTCTCGCAAGACTATAATCTAAAAAAGGTTACGCACACAGTATTTCCTCGCCCCTGCACACATAACCCCTTCCTAACACTCTCACACACACAAACACATGCACACACACACACACAAACACACACACACATACAGTATACACACACACACGCGTACACACACACAAACACAGATTTTAACAGATTGATATAAGTTAAAAATATATGTAACAACCAACAGCCTGCTTTCCCTCTGTCTAGCCTTCTGGCCACACAGACACACACGATCCCCATGACGCAGCAGCGGCATGCAGGAGAAGCAGCATTGAGCCAGCGACCCATGAGGCATCATGGGAAATGCCTTTGTTTGTAGCGTTGCTATGGAAGAGGTCACTCACGGGGCTCCACGCAGACCTCTTTGTAGTCCAGGCAGCAGTTGCCCTCCTGTTGGCACTGCTGGTCACAGCGGCACGAGCCCGATCCGGACGGAGCGTCACTGCAGCGGTTCTTACAGCTGTTATCTGTGGAGAGGGCACAGGAGATGGAGCCTGTCAGTGTCCTGCCAAGCGCTGCCAACACTGGAGGACATGCTCGGGAAAAGAACTGACAAAGAAAAAAACACTAACTGACACTGAGACTTTAAATGGATGATAAGTGTATCTACAATGGAAGTTATAAGGAATAAAAATCATTTAAAAACACAGAACACTGAAGTTTTACAGGTGTTGGACCATAAAAGTGCATAAGAAGTGAGTGAGACTGTCACAGAACCAAAAGAGATCTGGACGGGCGAAAGGTGAAGTGAAGGTGGAGGAGGAGTACTGCTCTATTTCGAGACTCACGGCTTTTACAGCAGGCAGATGACTTCAAGGCAAAAGCAATCGCAAGGATGGTGCTCAGTGTCAGGAGCAAGAACACCTGCAGAGAGAGAGAGAGAGAGAGAGAGAGAGAAAGAGAGAGTGGGGTAACAACATCAAATCTAAACTGTTGTGGTAACTGTTGTGGTTGGTTGTGCTTCTGCTTTTGTCTAGTCCAGTGTCATTTTTGAACTCGATCTAATCTTACAAACGTCATTACATTTCATGTGAAGATCAACAATGCTGAAGTGCCTACTGCAGCCTTGTTCAGGAGGAATGAGAAGTAAGTTGAAAACAATACCAATTAGATTAATGTAAGATTAATAACACTTGTTTAGATAAGCAGTTTTTGCAGTGTAGGCTCCGTGCGTCTGAAAAACAGTGAGCTGATGGGTGCATGATTTGTGGCCGGGTGCGGCCAACCAGTTATCTCTCCTCAGCGTTGACGGCAGGAGGTCATAACGTAAACAAGGGGAAATGGGCACCAGATGGTATCAGGCATGCTGACAGGAGTAAACGGGTGAACAATGACCTTTCATGGGAGTGCTCTTGGTAGAGTGCTTAAAGCTGTGTTTGGGTCCCTGAAAAAAGGCTTCTAGAACATCATGGGGTTCAGCTGTCTTCTAGAACATCATGGGGTTCAATTGGCTTCCAGAACATCATGGGGTTCAGTTGGCTCTCTTCTTTCGGGAATCGGAACATTTTAATTTTGGAAATGGCATTTTTTCCGGACGTGAGGTTGCATCCCACAGCACAACAACCCGAGCCCAACTTCCTTCTGTTCATTAGGCTTAATTGTATTAATTGTATTCTTAATTGTGTTTGTTGCAGGTGCCATTGTTGCCGGTGGTACAGTAAAAGATCCACAAACCCAAAATAGAGCGGAAGTCAATTTAGGGCCAGACGCATTACCGTAGCAACGCCCGAACGCTCCATGAAACCGTCTATAGTCTATGGGTCCAGCACCCCAGATGAGAGAACACTGCTGATAAGAGGACAATGGTCATAACAGTGTGGGGTATGAAGCCACATCCTTAAGAAGACAGACACGGAGGCAAACCAGGCCATTGTGCTGACTGCTGAGCATGTGCTTGTCTTGTTCCAGTGGTGAATGATTTATGGGAAAAGAGCTTAAGACAGATTGAACAACACCATGTCTCCTCCTGAACCTCAAACCAAAACACGCTGTGTTTTCCCATACCATTGTCTGGGTCTAGATTGGCTGTCCACATTAAAGGAAAATGACTTTTAAGCTACAGAGGGGCCCCTTAATGGGAGGCACATGTGTCCTGCGTTACCCTCATTAGCCAATGAGCACATGTGTCCTGCGTCACGCTCATTAGCCAAAATAGCTGCGTACGGCCGGCCATTTCTCTGTCTAAGAAGTCCACAAATGGAGAAAAGACGGTCATCAACACCAAGACTTTATGAATGCAATTACCTATTCACACATCACAATCAATGTGGATCAACTTACTGTAATGTAAACCATTGCTCTCTATGTCTCTACAGTACAGCATGCCTTCGGTTATCTGCCCTGAGCCCAGACAGAGCACTTCAACACCTGTAGCCTTGTTAGGAAGAAGCCTTCATTAACTAACAAACAGTCATTTAAGTCACTGCATGTAACCTGTCAGGGACATCTGAGAGGGACATCTGTGCAGAGACAAAAACAAGAACCAAACTAGCAACTAAGTCATGTTTGTTTAAATCAGAGCTAAACAGCAAAAGACTTTTCAGAACCCACCTACAGTACACACACTTCCAAGAACTACCCAGTTACTGTGTAAGCAACAAGGAGGGTGGCGGCAGGGCTACTAAAAACAAACGCATCCTCTTCTCACATCGTCTGACTGGAGCTTGTTTGCCAGACTGCTTTCTCTGGTTTCCACTTAAGGTATTGCACGCTCTCAAGTGTAATTCTTTTGAAATACAGTACACCAGGGCATTTGTTATGAACACCAAATCATCCAGCCCTCCCTACAAGGGACTCCTCACAAGCTACTTCCACAAATTAAGTAATTTATCACAGTTACGAAATCCCCAATTTCCTGCCCTATGAAAAGCTGCTATTGTCCACTGTACTCTCAGACTGTATTTTCAGATCTACCAGTCAACCCAATACTTATGTAACTCTACTAAAGTTGGACTAAGATAAATAACTACTGACCATCCCAAGACATGGCGGAGAGTGTGGTTACTTCCTAGATAAATGTTTAGCTTTATATATAATCTATATGAGCCATGGAGGGGCTGTTTTGTGGCTGTTTATGTTCCCACAGTGACAGCTCTCTCCCTTCCTCTCACTCCTCCAAAGCTCCCGCCACCACCAGGTGTTCTCACAGGATCTGGCTGCTGTGTTTCTCAGCATCTGTAACATCTGAAGCCTCACAGGAACTCTTCACTACACACAGTGCTCTCAACAATTATTGCCACTCCTGGTAAAATTGAGTAAAAAGAGGTGTTAAAAATCACCCTTTGGCAATTTATCTTCATATCTTGGTGTCACCATATGTTTTCATTGTGAGATTACTCTAAATAATTTTTTATACCTGGTTTTAGTCAACTTTACCAGGAGTGCCACTAATTTGGAAGGGCACTGTATGGCTCTGAAGCTTAGGTTGCCCCTCTGGGAACCATTTCAGTTCTTTCCAATCAGAGCTTAAAAGGCACTTTGCACACATTAACTCTTAGCTCTCTCACTCCCCTACTGTATGTCACTTATCCGTATCTATAATGACC